>NC_136261.1:220950218-220957718 GCF_964187855.1 Myxine glutinosa | reverse complement strand
CCGCAATGAAACTACAGTTCAAGAAACCCGCAATGCAACTACGATTATCAGATCAAGAAAACCGCAATGCAACAATTATCAGCTCAAGAAAACCGCAATGCAACTACAATTATCAGCTCAAGAAAACCGCAATGCAACTACAATTATCAGCTCAAGAAAACCGCAACGCAACTACAATTATCAGCTCAAGAAAACCGCAATGTAACTACAATGATCAGCTCAAGAAAACCGCAATGCAACTACAGTTCAAGAAACCCGCAATGCAACTACAATTATCAGATCAAGAAAACCGCAATGCAACAATTATCAGCTCAAGAAAACCGCAATGCAACTACAATTATCAGATCAAGAAAACCGCAATGCAACAATTATCAGCTCAAGAAAACCGCAATGCAACTACAATTATCAGCTCAAGAAAACCGCAACGCAACTACAATTATCAGCTCAAGAAAACCGCAACGCAACTACAATTATCAGCTCAAGAAAACCGCAATGCAACAATTATCAGCTCAAGAAAACCGCAATGCAACAATTATCAGCTCAAGAAAACCGCAATGCAACTACAGTTCAAGAAACCCGCAATGCAACTACAATTATCAGGTCAAGAAAACCGCAATGCAACTACAGTTCAAGAAACCCGCAATGCAACTACAATTATCAGGTCAAGAGAACCGCAATGCAACAATTATCAGCTCAAGAAAACCGCAATGCAACTACAATTATCAGGTCAAGAAAACCGCAATGCAACTACAGTTCAAGAAACCCGCAATGCAACTACAATTATCAGCTCAAGAAAACCGCAATGTAACTACAATTATCAGCTCAAGAAAACCGCAATGCAACAATTATCAGCTCAAGAAAACCGCAATGCAACAATTATCAGCTCAAGAAAACCGCAACGCAGTCACCATGAAGAGCTCGATAAAAGAGCGGTACTCGTGCACCGGAAGTGCGCACAACCGGAACTCCGTCGTCACGAGGTTTGCAGGCTTTGAATTTTAACTCCTCACTTATCCTGCTTACTTTAAGCCATTCCGATATAAAGCGAGAAACTGAGTATATGAGCAACGAGATCGTCTTCCAGTGTAACAACACTCCGCGATAAAACCGAATACACCGCCGAGCATCTTATTAATTAAACTTAACCACACCGCAACATAGTGTGGCCGGAGCACCTGGCCTTGTCGGAGTTAATTTAATAAAAAAACATAATTCACCGATAAATATATGCATTTCTGTGTGTTGAAATCTTAGTGGGAATAATTCGATTTTTATGCCTCCGTTGATGAAGTCGCCGGAGGCATTATGTTTTCAGGTTGTCTGTCCGTCCGTCTGTCCATCGGTGATAGGTTTTCGTTACCGGGATAACTTGAGAATGGCTGAAGGGATCTTAGTCAAACTTGGTGCAGGTATGTAGAATGAGGTGAAAATGAACTGATTATATTTTGGTGTCATGAGGTCAAAGGCCAAAGGTCAGGGGTCATGCTAGGTAAACAAAAACCTGTTACTTCCATAACTTGTGAACTAGTGATGGGATTCTGACCAAATGTTGGTTCAGGCATGTGCAATGATGTAAAGATGAATTGATTAGCTTTTGGGGTCAAGAGATAAAAGGTCAGAGGTCATGTCAGGTAAAAATGTGATAACTTGAGAACGGCTGAATGGATTTAAATGAAACTTGGTACACGTATTATAATGATGTAATAATGTGGGCGGAGACATATCAGTCGACGTTGTGACATCGAAGAGTGTTGTTCTATTTTTATTCAATCTCCTTCAAATGCACTTCAACACGTTTACTGCAAACTCTGATAATGCACACCACTCACTCTAATTTCCCAAGCAAAGTATACATATGCATGTAACATACTTTATTTTCAAATTTTGCCCCATTATAAGCAAACCCAAATTTATTTGTTATCCATTGGTGGTGAAACCACACGTTACGATGTTGAGGACTGAATCTACGTTGGTATGACGTCATTGCTGAAGAAGCTCGTGTTCGATTACCACGTGTTCATTCTTTTTACCTCCGGCAGGGAAGGTGGTTTGTTTTCCCTTCAATGTGGTTTGTTTTCCCTTTACCCTTCAAAACCCATGTAGAATAGATTAATTCAATTGTAATTTATGTTATGACTCATTGCTAACTCCTGTATGATGCATCTATTCAATTGTAAATTAGTGTATTACTCATTGCTAACTCTTGTAGAATAGATCTATTCATTTGTAAATTATGTTATTACTCATTGCTAACTCCTGTATAATAGATCAATTCACTTGTAATTTATGTTATGACTCATTGCTAACTCCTGTATAATGCATCTATTCAATTGTAAATTAGGGTATTACTCATTGCTAACTCTTGTAGAATAGATCTATTCATTTGTAAATTAGGGTATTACTCATTGGTAACTTCTGTGTAATGCATCTATTCATATGTAAATTAGGGTATTACTCTTTGCTAACTCTTGTAGAATAGATCTATTCAATTGTTAATTATGTTATTACTCATTGCTAACCCCTGTATAATGCATTTATACATATGTAAATGATGTTATTACTCATTGCTAACTCCTGTATAATGCATATATACATTTGTAAATTATGATATTACTCATTGCTAACTCCTGTATAATGCATATATACATTTGTAAATTATGATATTACTCATTGCTAACTCCTGTATAATGCATCTATTCAATTGTAAATTATGTTATTACTCATTGTTAACTCTTGTAGAATAGATCTATTCAATTGTAAATTGTGTTATTACTCATTGCTAACTCCTCTAGAGGAGATCAATTCAATTGTAAATCATGTTATTACTCATTACTAACTCCTGCATAATGCATCTATTCATTTATATATTAGGGTATTAGTCATTGCTAACTCTTGTAGAATAGATCTATTCAATTGTAAATTATGTTATTACTCATTGCTAACTCTTGTATATAATATATCAATTCAATTGTAAATTATGTTATTACTCATTGCTAACTCTTGTATATAATAGATCAATTCAATTGTAAATTATGTTATTACTCATTGCTAACTCCTGTATAACAGATCAATTCAATTGTAAATTATGTTATTACTCATTGCTAACTCCTGTAGAATAGATCAATTCAGTTGTAAACTAGAACGCCACTCAGTAGAGCGCATACTCCCGCCGTGGGTTTAGTTGGAATAATACGTTTTGTTTAACATCCCCTCTCCCCAAAACAATAAATGAAAAAGAAAGTAAGCCCTAATTGTCAGATAATTTATTTTGATAAATCTCGGAATTAGAGGAGAAAAACATCATTTAAGAATAAGAATAAAAGCTTTAATGCAGTAAAACAGAAAAAATCTTTCCCAAAAAAATTTCCAATAAAATTTCCTGGATCCGGAATAATATCCTGAGCTTCACCAAAAACTAATCAATTCTTTCTTATCCCAAGGGCAATCATCCCACCAACTTTCATCCAAATCCGTTCAGAACTTTTCCAGATATCTTGTTCACGAACACACGAACATACGAACACACACACACACGAACGGACACGATCGAATGCGTTACTCCCTGGCGGGAGTAATAAACCTGAAAGTCGCAGAGCGAGAACCAGAATTATTTATTTGGTCTGGGAAGCCCATGTCAGGTTTCTTCTTCTTCAGCCTCTCACAACCCTGGGTGAATATGCGATCTTTTTAAAAAAAAGTTTGAATTTTGCCAAATCTGTTTTATTTGATTGTTAATATACCTCAGCCATTGACAAATCTGGAACTAAGTCTTTATAAGTTCATCAAATACTGACACCACGAATGACATTCGCTGAGCTAAATGTTGATATCTCTTCTGAGGTAAAAAAAACAAACAAAAAAAAAACAGTTTTAAAGCATTGTACGTATCAAACGATACATTTTATGAAACGGGGAAACCTAATACACACTTTGGTCGTTTTAAAATGACAGAATATGTCTTTATTAGAAAAAAATAATTAACATTGAAGACGACGCTGCTAAAAAAAATACACCGCTCTAACGCATAACCACGAGTTTAAACTACATTTACAACAAATATGAAAACTATTTTCATATCACAATGTTAAATATAGAATATATAGAAGATAATGTTTAAAAAAAATGAGCCCTATCTTCCAATGGTAAAAAAATCCTTCAAAAAATTCCTGGATCGGGAATAATATCCTGAGCTTCACCGAAAACTAATGAATTCTTCCTTATTCCAAGGGCAATCATCCCACCAACTTTCATCCAAATCCGTTCAGAAATTTTCCAGATATCTTGTTCACAAACACACGAACACACACACACACACACGGCCACGAGTGAATGCATTACTCCCTGGCGGGAGTAATTATGTTATTACTCATTGCTAACTCCTGTATAATAGATCAATTCAATTGTAAATTATGTTATTACTCATTGCTTACTCCTGTAGAATAGATCAATTCACTTGTAAATTAGGGTACTAGTTCTGGCTCATCCCTATATAATCCAATTCCTCAAACATGAATGAAAACAAAACAGACAGGAATATGTATTGCCCTTTATTTATTACCCATGGAAAGTCATAACTAACGTGTTCACATGTGAAATCGTCCATGGAGAATGAGCGAATATTTGATGTTGAAAGGTAAATCGTTCATGAGCTCATTCTGCTTTGTGGACACCGGCATTTGTGAGGGATGACTGAATACGTTTTCTTTTCATTTAAATTATGAATGGAGGAAAATACATAATATCATCCAAGAAGGGGGTTGACAAATTTCAGGTTGAAAATGTATAATAAGTTTTCATATAGGTCTTTTTACTTTTTACATTTGCGGAGCTAAGCTCCACCTTGGATGGATTGGGGTGCCGGAGAGGTGCTCCTGTGGCACTACACATCTACAAACGAGGTAGGACGCCGGCTGAAGTGGGCTGGTCACGTGGTGCGTGGGAATAGGGAATAACAAAGAGAGCGGATAGGGTGAGGGAGGAAGCCAGAAGGTAGGAGGAAAGGAGGTAGACGGCGGTTGAGGTAGGAAGATTGTCTGAAGATGGATATAAGTAAGTAAGGTGGGTGGTGGTTAGAGAGTGGAGAGAGTTGGCTGAGGACAGAGGGGAGTGAAGGAGTATCATGGTCCAGGCAGCGCAGTAGATTAGTAGGCCTACTCTGCAGCGGCATCTTTTCGCTATTGGTTTCGTAATATGTGAATACGCTTTAGATTTTGGTTTAATGGGGTTTCCCTGCACGGGATTTTGACTGTTTCAGTTGAATAAATAATTGACTCAGAATCTGAATGTCTCGGACGTCTTTTCTTCCACGCTAAAGTATCATTGGACCTTACCCCTAATAAAGAGAAGAAAAGGCGAAGAAGAAGATACCAAGATACGAAGATACGAAGAAGATTCTTTCATGCATTTTGTTATTATCCCATCCACATCATACAGAATTATGTGAAAAGAAAAAGACTCATGTAAGAAAGTAGATAGCAGACTCAGTGGCGTAATGTTTAGACTTTAGAGCAAAGTCTGGTCCTAGTCTGGGAGGTCGGCAATTCGAACTCTGGACGAGTCATACCAAAGACGTTAAAAATGGTACATGTTGCTCACTTGTTGATGTTCAGCATTTAAAAGGATGTATCATGGACAAACCACCATAGGTTAGCAACCATTGTGCAGCCTTGATGGGCCTGATGGCCTCCTCTTGCGTTCAGGTTCTTTGCAAGGAAGGTCATGTTATTATTAATATTATTATTATTATCATTATTATTATTATTAGACCATCCCCTGCCAAGCAGGAGACGGGAGACAGTGTTTTGTAATCACTTCTGTGTGTGTGTTTGTGTATGTTGGTCTGTGTGTGTGTGTGTGTGTGTGTGTGTGTGTGTGTGTGTGTGTGTGTGTGTGTGTGTCTGTCTGAGCCATAACCTTTCTACCATTTGAGCTTTGTCATCAAATTTTCACCAAAGCTTAATTGTGATAGTACGGAAGGAAAATTAATAATTTTCTCAAAAGGTCAAAGGTCAGCGTCAAATAAAATCATCAATTTTAGTCCAATTGACCTGAAATTTTAAGGATTTGCATATTGGGTGACAAAATTGGTCCACCAATCAAAAGGTAGAAGCTGATTATTTTTTTTGATCTATAGCTCAAAGGTCAAGGATGCATAAACCATCAATTTTCATTTTGTTTTTTTTTAACTGTTTTCTTTATTTTGAGCAAACGGAAGAAGAATAAGACGTCAAATACAAATGGACACGGACGGGCTTTGCATTTTCAGATGATTTCTAGTTAATATTATTCTTTTAAATAATATTTACAGAATATTCAACAGAAAGCCGAAATTCTGCTTGAAATTACTACTAATGTGCTGTGTAATACCAAAGATTCTCCTCAATTCACCCCATCACCCATTTCCAGCAAATTAACCCTCACTCCCATTTTAACCCTCCTTCACCAATCTCCCCCTTATACCATCAGTGTACGCCATTCAATGTGTGACAACTTGGGAATTGGAGAGTAGAAAGCTATCTTGTGCACCTTTTGTGCTGAATATAATTTGCTGGCTATTTTATCAATAGGGGAAAATAATTGCTAAATATTTCCCTTTTTACAAGAAGTCAACGTTGTAACAATAATTTTAACACTTCAAAGCTGACATTTTATCAACCCACAGTGTGTTGATTTTTCATTGTTGCACATATTGTATATTTGGAAGTATATGTTGAAGAGAAAGCCTCAGCCTTGCCCAAGTCAGTTTTCATTGTGGACTTGAACGATACATTTTTCAAAAGTGGTACCGGCGCTTCCTGCACAAAATACAGCTCTCAGCTCACACAGGACAGACAATTCTCTTTTATATAGGTATATATTTATGTGTTTTATATGTTTGCCTCCACAAGCTGCATCAGTCTGCTTGGTGTGTCTATAAGTTTTTTCTTAACAGTATCAAAGGTTCACGGAGGAGCTTGTGACATGCAAACCAAATATATTAGTCGATATTAACAATGTATATATATATACTAGCGGGGTCACCCGTGGGAATCCCACGGGCATGGATGTGTGTGACATTTCGACATATTGAGTTATATGCTGCACATTCATTTTTACAAAATGGTTACTGGCAAGTCATCAGATCCAGAAATGGTGTGAATTTAGTTATTTCACATAATATGTGACCCCTCACTCCTCTCCACCTGACACTCTCCTGTCTCCACCTGACACTCTCCTGTCTCCACCTGACACTCTCCTCTCTCCACCTAGCACTCCTCTCCTCTCCAAACCCTCACATCCCTCTCCTTTCCAATCCCTCACCTCTCCAATCCCTCACACTCCTCTCCTCTCCAATCCTTCACACGCCTCTCCAATCGCGCCTCACACTCCTCTCCAATCGCGCCTCACACTCCTCTCCAATCGCGCCTCACACTCCTCTCCAATCGTGCCTCACACTCCTCTCCAATCGTGCCTCACACTCCCCTCCAATCACTCCTCTCCAATCGTGCCTCACACTCCTCT
>NC_136261.1:220262718-220290218 GCF_964187855.1 Myxine glutinosa | reverse complement strand
CTCTTAATAACGTTTAGACTGCTGAGACCCCTCAGACCTTTGATGACCCTTTAAATCCCCCAAGACCCTTAAGACCACCAATACCCCTGAAGACCCAAAATACCCTTAAAGACCCTGAAGACCCAAAATATCCCGAAGACCCAAAACACCCAAAATATCTTGAAAACCCAAAAGACCCTGAAGACCCAAAACACCCCAAAGACCCAAAACACCCCGAAGACCCAAAACACCCCGAAGACCCAAAACACCCCGAAGACACAAAACACTCCGAAGACCCAAAACACCCCGAAGACCCAAAAGACCCAGAAGACCCAAAGCATCCTGAAGACCACAAAGACCCTGAAGACCCTAAATACCCTTAAAGGCCCAGAGGATCCAAAAGACCCTGAAGACCCAAAACACGCTGAAGACCCAAAACACCCACCCCAAAGACCCTTCAGACAAAAAGACCCTTAAATACCCCGAAGAACCAAAATACCCCAAATACCCTTAAAGACCCAGAGGAACCAAAAGACCCTTAAGACCCAAAAGCCCCTGAAGACACCAAAGACCCAAAACACCCCAAAACCCAAAATACCCTGAGCGGCCCAGAGGATCCAAAATACCCTGAAGACCCAAATCGCCCTGAAGACCCTGAAGACCCAAAAGACACCAAAATGGTCAAAGATACCTATCCCTCTGAAACGACGTGTGGTGAGGCACGCGGAGTGTGCTGAGTCACGCCAGTTATCATAATAAAGCTTTCGTGAAAATTTGATGACAAACTCAACTCGTAAAAAAGTTACGGCCCAGACAGGCACACACACACACACACACACACACACACACACACACACACACACACACACACACACACACACACACACACACACACACACACACACTGATTTTCACCCCGTCTCCTGGTGTGGAGGGGGATGAGCAAATAAGTGCAGAAAAGCTTTTCAGCAGAATAGACAGTGATAGGACCAGTGGGGGCCATAGACTGAGTGTGGTGGGGTTTCAGACAGACAGAGAGGAAAGAAAAGGGGAGTTCAGACGATATAAAGGCAAGGGTCTTTCAGACAGAGTAGTTAATGTGTGGAATGGTCTACTTAGAAAGGCAGTTGCAGTTGTAGAGTAGGCATGATGGGCTAAATGGTCTCATGCACTTACGTTCCTTCTATATCCTTGTATATACACAAAGAATTAAGTTAAGCACCCCTACACAACGAATTAAGGTAAGCACCCCCTAATATATATTCTTTGTGTATATGTATACATTGGCATATATTCTAAGGTATGTGAGATCAAATAATGATTGGTATGACATTAGCAATTATCCATTGATGAAATTGAGTGATCAAAGTGAAAAAAAGTGATTGGTTGAGGCAGTGATCCGATCACGTGGATCCTACACACGTTATTGACGCAAAGATCGCTAGAGGTCTTCTCAGAACAATGACTGTACGTTAGAAAACATAAACGTCATCCACACTGTCCGTGATGGACCTATAGCTCCATACTTAAATTGAGGTGAAAATATGCCTAAAATTCCCAAAAAATTTCACCTTAAATTATTCAGAATAAAATATTGAAAACGGCATGATTGTTATGTTTTTATGTGACCATAATATCACTTCTCCAGAAAATATAGCAATATCATGGGTATATTACACTGTTTTGACGACAACAAACTTGTAATGTGCGAGGTTGTAAAAAAACGGGGGGGGTGCTTAACTTAATTCTTTGTGTATATATATAAAAAAAATAACCACCTTTAGAGGCCATTTTTCCCCGCAAAGCGGGGGTTGGCCTTTTTCGTGGCCCAGACATATCCTTGTATCCTTGTATATTTTATATATATATATATATATACAGTGGGACCTCTAAATCCGAATTTAATTCGTTCCAGCGGAAGTTCGGATTGGGAAAAGTTCGGAATTAGAAACTATTTTCCTCATTAGAAATAATGGAAAGTGAATTAATCCGTTCCTGGACCCCAAAAATCCATTATCAAGACACTGTTAACTGCAAATACACATGATTCAAGGTAAAATAAGATGAGTAAATGCCCTAAATATCAAATAATAATAATAATAATAATAACAAGAAATAAATGTACTAACATGAAAATAACTGCATTTACCTTAGTGGAGAGTTCTGATGGTGCATGTGGAAGCTGGAGAGGAGGAAGGAGGGAGAGGGTTTTATTGCTTGGAAGGTGAGGCACCTTCCAAGCTAACATCAGATGACTGTGCTTCTGGTGTTTGCTCTCTTTGTCTCTTAACACCACTTGTAGAGGGTTGGGGCTCACTAGGCTTGCTTTCTTTAGAGAACCACCTCTCCAAAGTTGCCTGGTGTTGGCGACTTTTCTTAATTTTTCTGAAGTGGTCAATCACATTGTCACCGAACAAGTTAATGCTCCTGTTAACCACTGCTTTATTAGGGTGCCACCTTTCAACAATGGCCTGTGTTTTAGACCAATGGAAGCACAGTTCTTTAATTTCAGCACTGGAAATGTTACCACTAGCTCCCTCTTCCTCCTCTGAATAAATTTCCACTGCCACTTCTTCTTGCTGCATCTTGTGGAGGTGCTGAAGTTCTTCTGTGGTGAGTTCCTTGTTGTGATCCTCCACTAACTCCTCCACATCCTCTTCACTCACCTCCAAGCCCATGGACTGACCCAATGCTACAATAGCAGGCACAATAGGTTCTTCAAAGCCTTCAAAATCTCGACGCTCGCGGCGGGAAATATGAACGACGCTAACGCTATGTTGGCGGTTCGGTTATAGAAATACATTCGGAATTAGGGACAAAATTTTCTCGAATTTACGGTTCGGAATTAGAGTAGTTCGAGATGAGGGGCGTTCGGAATTAGGGGTCACTACTGTATATATATATATATATATATATATATATATATATATATATATATATATATATATATATATATATATATATATGTGTGTATATATATATATATATGTGTGTGTATATATATATATATGTGTGTATATATATATATATATATATATATATATATATATATATACATATATATATATATATATATATATACATATATATATTGTTGCGGAGATTAGGACTGTATATTTTTTGATTGTGTATTATTATTATTAATGGTTATTCTGCGCCCCCCTACCTCCGGAGCTGTGTAAAGGTGAAAGGGCATCCCATAATTAGTCCACAAGCATACACGTCAGCCAAGTAATAGAATACCCCTGTTGATAGTTATCTCTTATTCTGTGTTCTAGGGTAAGGCTGTGTCTCCCATTAATTGAAGTACTCCATTGCACCAGTGAAAGAGAATAGATCCCCTTTCATTCCCATCCCCAAAACCTCCATTTCCTATCACATCCCCTTTCGTCACTGCTGAGCCCTCGATTTCAATTACCTCCCCTCCAATAACCGCCATTGACCACGAGGCTCGAGTCGGGGAAGAAAGGCGTGTCTCCACCTCGTCATAGAGGGGAAGAGGGGCGTGCCCGCCCGTCGTCATCCAGGGCGGAGCCCGAGGTCGCGCGACCAACCAGGGCCGAGGTGAGCACCCCGATGGGCGTGTCCAAAACGCCGGCGGCTTAATCGCTGGAGGCGCTATAAAAGGCGCGCACGGAAGTGAGTCGTGAGTTGGTCTGAGTTGGAGTGAGTCGGTTGCCAGTAGAGGGTCCGTGAAGAGTTGGTCACAAAGAGTTGGTCACAAAGAGTTGGTCGTCAAGAAAGAGTCCTGAAGCTTGTGAGGGAAGGAGAGAGAACCCGTCACACCAACCCCCCAAGCTCCGCGTTGGCTCCACCAAGCGTTCACCTCCACCAAGGCTCCACCAAGCTCCGCGTTGGCTCCACCAAGCGTTCACCTCCACCAAGGCTCCACCAAGCTCCGCATTGGCTCCACCAAGCGTTCACCTCCACCAAAGCTCCACCAAGCTCCGCGTTGGCTCCACCAAGCGTTCACCTCCAGCCATCCACCTCCTCCCATTCCTGTCATTCCCCGCGTGAGTCAGTGTCTTTGTTTGTTCTGTCCTGGGAATAAGTTAAGTCTGTATAACTATAAGCTAGTATTTGCACTGTGTCACCTGCGTCTTATGTGCTTGTAAATAAACGTGACTGCTTTCTTTTTGCTTGTGTGTAAATAGTCAATAAATTCAGTAGTATTTCCAAACCTTTCTTTGCCTTCGTTTTCCTCTTTGCATTCGTCGCCTTTGTCTTTTCCCTATTGACTAGCTGCGGTGCGACCCGGCCAACGTTTGGGTGGAATCGGGTGAGTCGGGGATCCTGTTAGGTCGCGGTAATACACCACCGCTCGGTCATCATAACATCGAAACCGCGATCTGTAACAATTGGTTGTCAGGAGTTGGATTCGGACCTGGGACTAAATTTGTTAGGCCCAAATTTTGGAACACCAATTGTACTATTAGAGTAACAATTGGTGGCTGGGAGTGAGATTCGGGGCCCGAACCAAATTTAAAAAAAAGAAAACATCTAGAAAACATTTGGTCAAAATTTGGAGCGGACGAAATTTGTTTTGTTTTAAAGCAAAACCCGAATTTTGAAATCGCGCCATGGCTGGTCAAGGCGACGGGATGCCGGTGGGAGAGATAGAGGGTTTAGGAGTAACCCAGGATCAAATGGAGGGGAGCAATGAGGAGGCGGTTGAGGGAGTATCAGGCGCGCAAAATGGCGTCCTCGCGCACGTGGGTGTAGCGGCACCAAATTTTGCCACGCCCGTGACCGTGGCAGCACCGCCGATGGATTGGGGCATTTTTATGATCCAAATGAAGGCCCTTATGGATGCTCAGAGTGAGCAAATTAAAGCTCGGGGTGAGCAATTGTGGGTAATGGGAAACCAAATGGGGGTAATGAGGGACGAAGCGAGGGGTACCGGTGAGGGATTAGACAAGAAATTTGAGGGGTTAGACAATGGGATAAAAGAGGTGAAAAATGGGTTAATGGGGTTAGAAAATAGGATGGAAGGCAAATTGCGGGAGATAGGGGAGCAATCCGCCCGAGAAATTAAACAAATGGGAGAGCAGATAGAGGAGGTAAAAATCGGGGTAGAAACCAAACTGGATGCTCAGAGGGATGAATTGGGACAGATGAGGGCGGCATCTACAAAAGAAAGGGAGGAGATGAAGGAGGAGATACGACGAGGTGTGGGTGAGGAGGTTTCGGGGCTACGCAAGGAGGTAAAGCGAGGTGAGAAGCGTATGGAGAAAGAAGTGAGGAATAATACGGCTAGGTTACAAGGGGGAATAGAAGATCTGACGGAGGAGGTGGAACAGCTGACGGAGGGACAAAAAGAACTAGTGGAGCAGGTTCAAAAGAACACTGCGGTACTAGGAGGGTTAAAGGCGACACAAAAAGAAATTAAAAACGAATTAATAGCGACACAGAGGCAATGTCAGATGGTACGTGAGGAACTGACAATGAGGGTGGACGAGGTGACAGAGATAATGGAGACAAAGGACCGGCAGGTGAGGATGCACATAGAGACGGTCACAGTAGCCTTAGAGGACGAACTTGAGGAGACGCACCGAGAAATAAAAGAGGTTAAACAAAAATTAGAGGAAGTGGAAGAAGAGGTGAGTGAAATTAAGAAGGGACGGACAGAAACTAAAAGAGAAATCCAGGAGGAGGTGATGGAATATGTGCAAGGTCGGTGCTCAACTCATGATGTGATGCTCACTAACCGAATAAAGAGTTTGCAGGTGGCAAAGGAGGTGCGACGACGAGGTACGGAGGTGAGTGGCAATGTATATGATGTGAGGAAAGCTTCAGTCGGCTTGGGGATTGGTTTGGATCCGGGTGTTCGTGAAAGGCCGTTGGTGAAGTGTGCGACAGGTCTGGTGTGCGAAAAAAGAGGTGTGCGAGAATGTCCGACCATGGGGTGTGTGAGGAAAAAGTGCACGCCGAGGAGTGAGTGTGCCGTCAAGAGTGAGTCAGTCGTAGCGCGTGTGCGAGGGAGTACATGGAAGCGCGGTGTGGTGAGTGTTACAGAGGAAGTAACAAGAGAGTGTACGCCTGTGGTGAGAGTTACAGAGGATGTAACGAAAGAGTGTGCGCGAGAGGATGCGCGAGAAAGGTGTGTAACGGACAGGTGCATGAGGAAAGAGTGTGCTGTCGAGAGTAAGGGTGAGTGCGCTGTCAAGAATGGAGGTGAGAGTAGTGAGAGTGACAAGGAGTGTGAGTTGGTTGTGACAGGTGAGCGAGGATGTACACCTGGAATGGAAGGATGCACACCTGGAATGGTAGAGCGTGAGTGGGAATGCACGCTGGAATTGGTAGTGAGGCACGTGGTTGGGTGTGCGGGTGAGAGCACACCTGTGGTTGTCACAGAGGAGGTGACCGAGGAAGGGGCGCGAAGAGGTGTGTTGGTGAGGTGTGCGAGCGACGAATGTGTGCCAAGGTGTTCGGTGGTCAGGTGTGTGACCAAGTCGGTGAGCGGAATGAGTGTACCGAGGTGTGTAAGAAGAGGTACGACGAGGAGCATGGAAACGGCTGCATGTATGAGCAAGAAAGGGGTAGCGTATGCTTGTAAGCATCCAGGTGAGGCATCGACGGTAACCGGATTAGAGGTTAGAACGACTTATAGCCGAATCGGGCCCTCGGTGCGCGTCGGGCAGCTTCGCGTGCCGCGAGGACCAGCGGGGATCCGAACCACGGCGGTTTCGAAAGAACCGCCGTACGCGATCCACGCTGTGCCTCGCTTGGAACGGCCGCGTCCGGGCTCCACTAGGCGGAGCGGGCAGCCCGATAGGAAGGGTCGTCATGGCGACCATTTTCTATTGAGACGTGCCGGCAGGTCGAGATCGGGACATTGGATGGCTCCACGCCGAGGTGGTGCGTGGGATCTCGGCACGGGTAAGCCCCCGTCCCTGCACCGAGTGCCGGACGCATCCAGCCGCCGGCACCAAAGAACCCGCGTTCATTGCTCGGCTGTACGAAGCCGGGCTGTCGACGTGAATTGGCGCACCGAGAGGATGTAATAAGTAGACGGGTGATGAGGATAGTGTTTTGGCCCCGAAATTAGAAAAAAGCAAAATTTGATAATAGTGGGTAGAATTGGCAGTAAATGGAAAATTTTTGAATTGGTTGGAATTTGGACGAGCAAAATTTATAGTGAGAGACCCCCGATGTGGTGGGATGGCAAATCCACCATCCCTCACAGGGGGGCAAAGGAGCTATAGTTTATGGGGTGTATGGCAGTGAAAACTAGCCCGGGTGGGTTAGGTTATATTGTGTGTAGGGAACTAGCGAAGATGACATTAGGTGACGTTAAGGTTAGTTAGTGACTGATACCTGTAGTGGGGATGCAGGTAGTTTAGTGTGGATGATAATGACGTGGGAGCGCAATAGTTTAAAGGGACGACTGGGAAGCGCAAGTTTCAGAGGGGAGTAGTTAGCTGAGATGATGCCGTGTGTGTGAGGATTGAACAGGTGTTTGAGGATTGAACAGGTGTGATTGCACAGGTGTGCAACTGAACAGGTGTATGGAGCAGTGTATGAGTGAGTGATGATGATGTGTATTGTGATGACCAAATGGTCCAGGAAGAAAGGAGGGTGCAGGTGGCACCAGGTGTGAGGGCACAGGTGTGCAACAACAGGTGTATGTGGCTGTGTGGAATAAATGGTAGTGTGGAATATCTGGAGTATTGGAATGGATGGTCGTGGAGTGAGAATGGTGGAAATTGTGGAGTGGAGTGGATGGTGCGAAGGTGTGAATGGGGGAAGAGTGGACCCCCATCACGGATACCCGGGGCGGGTAGAGTAAGTGTTAGGTAGAGGGTATAGGTAAATTGTGGTTGGATATTGGCATCTGTGGTGTGGGTGAAAGAATGGTCTTTGGATGGGTGCATTAGTGTTGTGGAAATGGCTGGGCGTGTAGCCTGTTAGTGTGTGTAGTTGGGTTGGGCACTCCACCACTGTGAGGATGTCGGCCAGGTGAGGCCGCAGGTGGGCTCTGGGAGCCGGTAGTTGTGGATGGGGCCCGAGGATCCGGAGGACGGACCCGGGTAGCCCAGTGCCAGAGGGCACCAAGGGGTGACAGAGCCAGGAGAGGGCCTTCCCCAGTTAGTTAGGTTAGGGTGAGGAGCTAGGTAAGCTCGGGTGGCAACTGCAGTGGTGGAGGTGTGCAGGTGGGTAGACCTGCTGGGAGAGCTACACGTCGCAGCCCAGAAATTGTGCGAAGGCACCGGGAGATGAATCGGGGGAGTGAGACCCCAAATTGAGAAGCACCACAGTTTGGTCAATGGGAATTGGTTTTTAGAACCCATAGTGTAAGCTGGCCAATGGATTGGCAGGGAAAGACCCCGGGTAGTGTAAAGTGTGTTAATGTCATTTAGAAAGTAGTTAGGATGAAGTCTCCTCGCACCATCTGCATCCACTCACCTGAGGTGACAGGTACTCCGCACCATGCCATGTTTAATTAGTTTTACTGTGCAAATGTTTGGATTGTGAGACGCATCATGACGTGGGTGTGACATTGTGCTTGATGTTCCATCTCTTCCTCCTTATGAGGATTGATGACGAATTGGGTGATGGCAAATTTTGGATAGAGGGATTGTGGAGACGAACTTGGTATAGGGGAAATATGGGGAAGACGTGACAGTAGTGACGAATTTGTAAATGTGTAGATTTTTGTACATATGGGGTAAGGGCAAGGGTAGGGTAGGTGACAGGGGGGTGACGTACGGTAGGGACGAGCTTTCTCACTTCGCCCTCCGTACGCATTTCGCCTTGCATTGCCTTATTGATGTGTACCCTTGTGACCTTACCCCTCGCTCAATTGTCTTTCCCCTTTTGTCTCCCACATGACCTGTGCGCCACTGGGTGCCGAGGGGAGCGTGCGTGGGTCGGCCATTGTGCGCCCGAAATTCCCAGAACCAGCTGTCTGCATCGATGCACCACATTATGGACCACATGCCTGTGGCCGAGCACCACTTATGGACCCCATGGGTTGGGGCATGGCCCCTCTGCTGGAACCGGCCATGAGGGCCCGAAATATTGCTGGCGGACCTTGGCCACAGGGCACCGATGCCCCACAGGTGAACCACACTAGTCGGCCCTGTGGGCCATAAATAAAATAAATAAAAAGGACACATTGGGTGCAAGTTTTAATACAAATAGGCCGCCAGTAAGCAAAGCAAAAGAATGACAACATCTGGAAGAACAAATAATAATCACCAGCAGAGGGAGCCGAAGAGCAAGAGACACCTGCAGGGTTTGGGTTTGTTGGTTTTATTTTATTGATGAACAGTGGTGACTGCACCGATTGGTGCTTGGGTGCTTGTATTGGTGCGTTTTTGGGTGCGTTCATGGTGCGTCGATGCAGAGCAGACTGTCTCCCCCCCAGAAAGAACAATTACAGGTCCTGGGTTAGTCTTGTAAATAAAAGTAGCGTCAAGTGTAAATAATGCTTCCCACCGTCAGTGTGTAGTTTGAAGACCATTCCGCAATTCGGTTAACTGTGGGCGTAAGTCTGTTAGGCAGGGTGCAATGGAGCAGCGGGACACATTTATTTATGTTTTAAAACTGTCGCACTCAGGGTCAGGTTAAAAGTAGAGGGAACTACACCTACGTGTCACACTAAAAGTCAAAGTTGTAGGCCCGGGACGTGCCTAAGAGGAGGAGGGTGCAGTGTTGCGGAGATTAGGACTGTATATTTTTTGATTGTGTATTATTATTATTTATGGTTATTCTGCGCCCCCCTACCTCCGGAGCTGTGTAAAGGTGAAAGGGCATCCCATAATTAGTCCACAAGCATACACGTCAGCCAAGTAATAGAATACCCCTGTTGATAGTTATCTCTTATTCTGTGTTCTAGGGTAAGGCTGTGTCTCCCATTAATTGAAGTACTCCATTGCACCAGTGAAAGAGAATAGATCCCCTTTCATTCCCATCCCCAAAACCTCCATTTCCTATCACATCCCCTTTCGTCATTGCTGAGCCCTCGATTTCAATTACCTCCCCTCCAATAACCGCCATTGACCACGAGGCTCGAGTCGGGGAAGAAAGGCGTGTCTCCACCTCGTCATAGAGGGGAAGAGGGGCGTGCCCGCCCGTCGTCATCCAGGGCGGAGCCCGAGGGTCGCGCGACCAACCAGGGCCGAGGTGAGCACCCCGATGGGCGTGTCCAAAACGCTGGCGGCTTAATCGCTGGAGGCGCTATAAAAGGCGCGCACGGAAGTGAGTCGTGAGTTGGTCTGAGTTGGAGTGAGTCGGTTGCCAGTAGAGGGTCCGTGAAGAGTTGGTCACAAAGGGTTGGTCACAAAGAGTTGGTCGTCAAGAAAGAGTCCTGAAGCTTGTGAGGGAAGGAGAGAGAACCCGTCACACCAACCCCCCAAGCTCCACGTTGGCTCCACCAAGCGTTCACCTCCACCAAGGCTCCACCAAGCTCCGCGTTGGCTCCACCAAGCGTTCACCTCCACCAAGGCTCCACCAAGCTCCGCGTTGGCTCCACCAAGCGTTCACCTCCACCAAAGCTCCACCAAGCTCCGCGTTGGCTCCACCAAGCGTTCACCTCCAGCCATCCACCTCCTGCCATTCCTGTCATTCCCCGCGTGTGTCTGTACACAGTACTGTCCATGAATTGAGTTCGATATCAGTTTACATCACTTTCAAGGATCAATTTATTTGTTTCCAAATGTCAAATGTGGTTTTTGTTTCTTTTAAAGGTCACATTAACAAAATCTAGAATAATTTCAACATAATTCCAATGAACTTTTGGTTCTAAGATATTGTTGCGGATATGAGATTGGCCTCCATCCATATCCGCTTGTAAATATTCCCCTATTTCCCCAATACTCCCCAACTATCCCCAATCCCCCATTCCCTAGTCCCATTGTCTGTAAACAACACTCTGTAGCCCCGACCTTCCCCTTTTTCCCCCCATTAAATGTCGTGCCCAGGTTCACCGCATCTCACATAGACAACTATAGGACATCTTGCTAGTTATTCTTAGTCTATGTCAGTTAAGGACTCGTTTCCATTAATTCTGACTCTTCGTTGCACCAGAATGTGATTGTATGGCACCGTTAGAAAGTTTAGGACCTCCCAATACCTCCCCGCAGCTCTTCCTCATGGAACTACAACCACAACAACAACAACAGCGGCGGCGGCGCGGGGAGTGTGCGTCCTCACTCCGGCTTGGTTAGCCGCCATTGAACATGTGCTCCGACGGGGTTACCACGCAGGGGCTCACTGTCAGCTCCTCGTCAAGGGCGGAGCCCGGTAACCCCCCGCACCCAATAAGAAGCGGCGGACCGATTCCATCTGGGGCGGAGCTAACGAGCCGAGGGCGTGTCACTCCCCGCTGGACATGCGCAGGAAGAGGGAGGTGACGTCAGATGCGCCTCAGCTTGGAGAGAAAAGGACGCCACCTTCCGAGCGCGACAATACCTCCCCGCATCTCTGGACCGGACCGTGTGGATTCTGCCCCTGAGCCAAGGTGCACCTTGAGCTATCGACTGCCTGCCCTTCCTTGCCATCAATCCCTGTGTGAGTCAGTCTTGTCCCGTTTGTCTGTGGTCTGTCGGGATTTAGATAAGACTGTGTCTAAGTGCCCATCTTGCTGTGCTTTACCTCTTACCGTGTAATCTACCCGTTTCTGCATCACCAATATTATATCCTCCTCCGGAGGTCTTGAGAACTGTACCCCTTGTGTCGTTACATTAATCCCAGCCGTTGTGTCCTTTCCTTCATTGATTTAGCATAGCGCGATTTGGCCAACGTTTGAGTGGAATCGGGCGGGATAGGGTTCTAATCGGGGAGTAACTGTGCGGACGCGGTAATACCAAACCGCTCGGTAAACTAACATCTAACACCGCGTCTGTAACAATTGGTTGTCAGGAGTTGGATTCGGACCTGGGACTAAATTTGTTAGGCCCAAATTTTGGACACCAATTGTGTTAGTACTGTAACAATTGGTGTCGAGGAGTGAGAGCGGACCCGAAGCGCGCTAAAAGCGCTCAAAATTACAAGTGACCGAAATTTGATTGTGTTTTACAAAAATAAAAACCCGAATTTTGAAAGTCGCGCTATGGCGGATCAAGACGGCTGGGTTCCGGTAGAGGAGAGTGAGGCAGGGTCGATCCAGGACCAAATTGAGGGACATGTGGAGAGCGAAGCAGTGAGGGTGGCAGGTTCGCAAAATAGCGTCGTCGCGCACGAGGTTACGAACGCGCAAAATGGCACCTCGCACATGGCCACGGCGACCACGCCCGCGACCGTAGTAGCGCCGCTGGTAGATTTGAACCTTTTTTTAATACAAATGAAGGCCCTTATGGCCCAGAATAGCGAGAAATTGAGGGAGGACATGGGGTCCAATAGCGAGAAAATGAGAGAGGACATGGGGTCCAATAGCGAGAAAATGAGGGAGGAAATGGGGTCCCCTTCCAATTTCCCAAATCATCTCCGCTCTCCAAAGTTCCTTTCAAAAGGGTGGGAGTTGTGTTCAATCCCGCAAGCCGCCATTGCCCATGTGCTAATCTCGGAGAAGAAAGGCGTGTCTCCACCTCGTCATAGAGGGGAGGAGTGAGCCAGAGGGTCGCATGGCCAATCAGCACCGCGGTGAGCGAACCGGTAGGCGTGCCCTCGCAGCCGGCGGCTTGATTCCGCCCCGAGTTATAAAAGCGACTGTAAGGGACTGCTTCACCAGATGACCTGGGAGATGAGCGAAGAGGCGACACCAAGAGGAGCGGTGAGATGCGAAACGCTCCAAGCCAAAGAGGAGAGGTACTCGGAAAGGAGACCAGCTTTGGAGAGACGCGCTGAAAGGAGGGAGACGGCTCCACCAGAAGGAGAGGAGCAGGTGTGCCGAGCCAGCGCGTGACGTCTACAGCAGCGGATACGCGACGGAGGGTTTTCCCGCCAAAAGCGCGAGGAATTGAGAGCTGCTGCCTCCGACCTTGCCTCCCTCTCCAGCAATCCACCTCAAGCCCCACCTGCCTGCAATATCCCCCGTGTAAGTGTGAACGTCGTCTGTCCTACTCGTTGTCTTGGGATTAAGTAAATTGAATAGAATAAGCTAACGATGCACTGTGTGACTGCTTTTCCCATCCATTGCTTGTAAATAATTTTGGTCGTTCTTTCTTTTTGCTTGTGTGTGTATAATAAATCTGTTCTTCCTCCGTACTCTGTCTTCTTCTCTTTTCATTCTCTTTCGGTCGCTTTAGAGGTTTCCCGATTGAATATCTGTGGTGCGATCTGGTCAACGTCGGGTGGAATCGGGTTCTAATCGGGGAGTAACTGTGCGGACGCGGTAATACCAAACCGCTCGGTAAACTAACATCTAACACCGCGTCTGTAACAATATCTTGAAAAGTAAGTTCACCCCAACAAAAAAAATATTCCATATTAAATGCCAAGTCTGTAGTTCAAAACAAGTTCAAAACAAGTTCAAGTTCAAAACACACCTGGTTACAAGTGTGCCGCACTGACCGGGTTCTCAGTCGAGGTCCTCAGCATCATCCCGTTTCGGCCCTTCAACCTCGATACGGTCAGCTAAGGTGGGCCAGCAGGGGCACATACACATCCACATGCAGCAACTGCACCTGGATGCGTACATACCCCCACCCCCAGCCATATATATATATATATATATATATATATATATATATATATATATATATATATATATATATATATATATATATATATATATATTGTTGTGGATCTGCCGCCGGCCTTCTCCCCTTACCAAGGGGGGATTAGCCCCCTTGTCTTTGACTGAGCAGTCACGACCCGAGACCTATGACGTCCCTTCCGGACAGCGCGAAATAGGGTATCAGGACCAAATTCGCTATTACCTAAATACTCGCGCTGCCCTGAAGCGAGGAGACAAGCCTCGCATGAACCGCGTGTTGATACGCCGAGCAGCTGCGTACATGCGATCCCCGTCGTTTAGATGGTGGAACCCGATTCAAGCGGTTTTATTCGTACCACGCTTAGTCAATGGAGAAATCACAGGTACGATCGAATCAGAAAGGAAGAACAGGTTTATTTGCACTATACACAATGATTCAAGAGCAGAGACACATAGCAAATCCTTAAAAACAGTCTTACTTAATACCCAGAACAAACAGGCCAGTCTCACACTCACACAGGGCTTGCTGATGAGCAGGTTGATGTTCACCAGCGCGTCCAGGGATGGATTCCGTGCAGCTCTCTCTCCGGTCCCCGGCACGTCCCTTGGAGATGGAAGTAGGTGAAGGCAGGAGCTCACCGCGTGTCGTCTGAACGGAGCGAGTTATCACGGGGCGAATTGGTAGGGAGCGGACTTTGACGCGGCTGGCGGGTATTCACTTGCGGCTATGGCCACGCTTACTCGCATGGGTGAAAAGTGCAATATGCGTTACCGGCGCGTCTGGCTGCGCCTGCGTACTTTGTACAGTTCAACGCCTCTTCTTCTATCTCTCTGCACAAGTCCTCAAACAACGCGCGTATCCCCAACAAGTCCTTTGCAACGCTCTCCACTTGCGAGTCCCAATCCTTTCGCCACCCGCCGTTCAAGTCCTTCAAGTCCTCGCGTGCTAGTGATGCAAGTAAGTCCTTATCCTTTCGCCACCGCCGTTCAAGTCCTATCGCGCCACTGGTGCAAGTCAAGTCCTTTCGAGGGCTTTGCGCATGGGCTTATATAGGCACGCCCCGCGAACCTTCTGGAACTCACCAGACGCGCTTTACCCCGCCCTCTCACGCCATGCCGCTAGAGCTCTGATCGGCTGGTGGCTCTTACCGTCTCCCCCACGCCGCTCACCCCGACCCCGCGCCCCTCCTTTTCAGGCCTACCCCGTGTTACTCGACTAGTGGTCAGCCGAATGGGGCGCGGGATCAATTACGCCCATAGAGGTAGAATTAGAGGGTGGACGCAAAATTAATGGGGCCTAATCTCCTGTCTTTACACAACACAGGTACGAAGAGGGGAAATGGCCTATTCTTACACATACTAAGACATAACTATACGACAAATGGGCCTTTATGTTGCTCGTGTGACTAACTATGGGGGGCAACCCTTTAACCTTTAATGCCTTCAATGTGCCAATCTCAAAGCCGCAGCAATATATGCTGCGGATGGAGCATGAGCGATGGGGAAAGGCATGTGTGAAAGAGAGGAGGAAGATGGTTGAGAGGGAGGTGAGAAGAAAGGAAGAGGAGGGGAGATATGTGAAAGCAGTCGGTCAGGCACAGCAAGGTGCTTGGACTAAGTGGGAAGGTATGCGGGTGAGGATATTGAAGTGGCAAGAGATTTGGAGGATGGAGCCAATATTGTTGAATTTCCTGTTGCGGGCAACGTATGATGTGCTTCTGTCCCCAGTAAACTTGAGATTGTGGGGGTTGTTGCAGGAGGAGAGATGTTATTTGTGTGGAGGTGTGGGAATGGTGCAGCATGCACTGAGTGCATGCTCAGTACCATTGGCAGCAGGACAATACAGGTGGCGACATGATCAGGTGCTGGCGGTGGTGGTGCAGATGGTGCAACAAGAGGTGCTGAGGTCGAGAAAAAGAAGAGTGGAGAAGGAGACTGATGGGGGAGAGGTGTGGTTTGTCAAAGGGCCAAGTGGTAAGAGGTGGAAAGAGGAGGAGGTGGAAAGCAAGAGGGCTGTCAGATGCTTGTGATTGGCAGGTGGTGGCAGACCTAAAGCCACAATTGGTATTCCCAGAGGAGATCTGGGTGACAAGTTTGTGGCCTGACATTGTCATTTGGTCAGGTGCAACAAGACAGGTCATCTTTTTTCTTTTTTTTGTATACAGAATCGAGGCTCGTGAAAGAGCTAACATTTATTTCACAAACAAATCAAACAGATCAAACAAATCAAACAGACAAACAAAATATATAAAAAGAGGGAGCTGAAGACAAGATGGGGAGAGAAGGGGAAGCACACAAACACAACATTTGAGAGCAGGGAGATGTGTGGGAGGGAGAGGGCTTGGGGGAGGAGGAGTGGGAAGGGGGGGGGGGGTGGTGGGAGAAGTATAAAACACAAGGACACCAAGGACTTCCAGGACAGAAGTTGGTATTTCAAAAAAGTGGATTTGGGGTGAAATTAGCGGGGGTAGAAAAGATCAAGGTTTTGGATGGGGGAAGATAAGAGATGGTGGTGAACAGCTGTTTTAAAGACCTGGAGGGTGGAGTGGGATTGAAGAGAGTGAGGGAGTTTATTCCAGAGGTGGGAGAAAAGAGGAATGAAGGAGTGAAGGTGAGCAGAGAGTCTTGATTTTGGCAGTTTAACCATAAGAGCGGAATCTTATGGGAATTGGGAATATGGGAATCTTTGGGGAATTGTCGGTAACGTGGGAAGAGAACATGGAGGATGTGCACGAGAGGAAGAGAGGAAAGTAAAGTGAGCTGGAGGCAGAGTGCCGGGAGAAGGGTTGGCGAGTTTCATGTCTGCCATTTGAAGTGGGGTGCAGAGGGTACATTGGCAATTCCTTTTCTGCATTTCTAGCTAGGCTGGGAGTGAGTGGGACAGAAAGGAGGATGTGTGACAAGGTGGCCCAGGTTGCCTTGAAAGGCTCATTTTGGAGGAGGAAGGAGGAGGAAGTTTATGGAGGCCCGTCGAATGGTGTAGGTTGGTTGTTTTTTTTTTTTTGTTTTTTTTGTTACCATTATTCTTTCTTATTTTGTGTATATGAGTGAGTGGGTGAAGGTGTGTGTTTTTGCATGAATTAATTTTTGCACGAGTGTGTTTTTGTATGTTGAGTGGTGTATGATGTAAGGGTAGGTGGTTGGTTGGTTGGTGTTGTGTGTATGTGTGTGTATGTATGTGTATGTATGTGTATGAATGATCTGGTGTGTTTTGCTGGGGAGTGGTGAAGGGTATAAAGGTGAGTGTTCGAGTGTTCCACCATGTTCGTTTGGTGCTGTGGATCCGGATGCGCCGTCACGAGTGAACCAGTTCTGTTCTCTTTTGCCGGTGTTTTCGTTTCCTGTGTTTTGCTGTGTTTGCATTTCTTATTATTTACTTATTGCTTTGATTATTGCTTGTTTGTCCTGCATTTTCGTTCGTCTTTTCCCTCCCTGCTTTCCCCCATCTTCCTCCTGTTTGGGGGGCGTTGCCCACCAGACAGGGGGGAGTCTTGTGCCCCCCTTCGTCTCCCGTCCCTCCCTCCCCCCCCCCCCCCCCCACCCCGAGTGTTGTCCTCCGCCCCTCCTAGAACCCCGGCATGGCGAGCAGGCGCCATAATTGTGTCCGGTTTCGGTTGGTTGATGTGGCTTGCAGTGTGCCGGCTGGAGATAGATTCGGGAAAGATGTATTGTTGGGTGTGCTGGGGTTCAAGGCTGTTGACTTTTTCTGCCTGATCTCCCTCGCCCGTGGCTTCGACGTGTCCTTTCAAACAGGGCAGGGACTTGCCGAGTTCTGGCGCCGGTGGGCTACCGCTCGGTCTGCTGGGAAACTGGCAGACTGGGCGGTCGAGGCTCTCTCAGAAACACAGGAGAGAGTCGTGACCGTCCACCTGTACAACGAAGGCGTGAGTGACTATGATGTCAAGGTTTGGCTCAGTCGATACGCGGACATCCGAGGCCCAGTACGGCTCGTCCGGAACAGCCTCGGTATTTGGACCGGTTCTCGGCAGTTCCGGGTAAAGCTGCGGACGAGGCAGGACGGCACGGCCACCCATATCCCTAATGGAATTATGGTTGGGATGGACCGAGGCCAAGTCTTTTACGCGGGACAGCCGAAATTATGCCGTCGATGCGGTCAACTTGGCCACTTGATTACTGGGTGTACAGCGAGTGTCTGCACCCAGTGTGGCGAGTTGGGACATTTGAGGGAGCGCTGCACCCAAGCGGTGCGGTGCAACCTCTGTGGTGCGCCGGGGCACACTTTCCGCTCCTGCCCGCAGAGTTACGCGAGCAAGATGCGTGCTGCTGCGGGCGGGAGTGGGGGTGTTGCCCAAGGGACAGGGGACGGTGTGCCCCCAGGGACAGGAAAAGGGGACGGTGTGCCTCCAGGGACTAGGGGGGGTGTTGCCCAAGGGGTGGGGGAGGGGGTTGTTCAAGGGGTGGGGGAGGGGGTTGCCCAAGGGGTGGGGGAGGGGGTTGCCCAAGGGGCTGGGGAGGGGGTTGCCCAAGGGGCTGGGAAGGGGGTTGCCCAAGGGATAGGGGAAGGGGTTGCCCAAGGGGTGGGGGAAGGGGTTGCCCAAGGAGTGGGGGAGGGGGTTGCCCAAGGGGCTGGGGAGGGGGTTGTCCAAGGGGCTGGGGAGGGGGTTGCCCAAGGGGTGAGGGAGGGGGTTGCCCAAGGGGTGGGGGAGGGGGTTGCCCAAGGGGTGGGGAAGGGGGTTGCCCAAGGGGTGGGGGAGGGGTTTGCCCAAGGGACAGGGGAGGGTATTGCATCTGGGGTCGGGGGGGGGGGGGACTAATGTGTTTGTGTGTGTGTCAGCCCCCCGCCCCGTAGAAAGTAAAGGGAGGGAGGTGGAGGGAAAGGAGAACATGGAGGAGGGAGGGTTAGATCAGGACCTGGATGTGGCTTCGCCGGGTGTCGGGCCCACTGCGGTGGGAGGGGAGGAGGCACGAGGAATGGTGGCTCCGGTGGCGGGGTCAGAAGAAACATCCTCAGTGCCAGAAACCCCGCTGCCGGAGGCTGGAAGTGATGGCTCCTCCTCCGGCTATGAGCAAAGTGACCCTGGACAATGGATCGAGAAGAAGCGTCGGAGGAGGGGCCAGGACAAAGGAAAAGCTCCTCTGGGCAAAGCCCCACAGGGAAAGAACACAAGAACGCCAAAGAAGAAAACCCCTGTGGGGTGCAGAGCCCCCCGTGCATCAAGCGACCCATCCAGGCCTGGGGGATCGCCTGCTCGTGGTAGGGGTGGGGTGCAGTCGGGGTTGGCCGCAGCAGGTCTCCGGGGGAGGCCCCAAAGGCCGTCTTCCCCTGAACGCTCACGTTCCCGTTCCCCCGTGAGTCGTTCCCCACCCGTTGACCTCACCCCTCCTCCGGGGGCAGCTGCGGCCATGGGCCTCAAGGGGGGTTTGCTCGCGGAGGACTGGTGGCTTTCTTCCCCGGGTGGCGGGCGAGGGGGGGTAATTTATCTGACCCCCGAGGAGGAGGACCTCTCCCTGCTACCCGGGGAGAATGTCTGCATCAATGGGGACTGGCTCCCGGGCACCCTCGTGGCTCCCGGCTGCGGGAAGAACCGCAGGGGGAGGAAGAATGGTAGCTCGTCGTGTCTTGGCAAGGAGGGAGGAGCTTCATAAGTCCTATGACTCCCCTTTCGTGGTTTGCACTAGTGTTGGTGATTAATACACTAACACCTATGAGCTTTAAACTAACGAGTTTAAATGTACGGGGAGTCCGTACCACGGTCCTGAGGATCGCTATTTTTGAAGAACTGCGCAATTTTGAATGGGATGTCTGCCTGTTGCAGGAATGCCATATTCCGCACGGTGAGTATGGATACCTCCATGCAAATTGGCGGTACGGAGAGTCGTATTGGTCCGGCAGCTACACTAACAGGGCGGCAGGATTAGGGTTCCTTATTAAGAGCCCGAATGTCGAGGTCCTTAGTTTAGAAGAAATTATCCCGGGCGATTGGCCGTGCTCAGGGTGGTGGTGTCCTCGACCCCACTGACCTTGGTCAATGTGTACGCTCCTACGACGGTGGGAGAAAGAGTGGAGCTCCTGCACCAGTTGGGGCCCCTCCTCTCCACCTCTGGCCCCGTGATCGTCGGGGGAGATTTTAATATAAGTTTGGACAGGTTGCCCCTGGAGTCATCGGCGCGGGCCCTTAAAGGGCTTGTTCAGGATTTTAGGTTGAGGGACACGGGTGCGGAAAGGAATGAGGTCACCCCGGACCGATGCGGCTGGTACCAGTCGGGCTAGGATTGATTACATTCTTTTGACACCAAATTTTGGTGACCCGGACCTGGTACTTCACGCGGTGGCATTTTCAGATCACTGTCGTTTGTCTCTGGGTATTGAATTAAATGGGGTGCGTCCCCGGTGTTCTGGACTCTGGAAGCTTAACTGTCACCTTTTGCAGGATGACAGTTTAGTGCATGCCTACGTTCGGAAGTATAGGGAGTGGGAAACGGTCAGGTGCCTCTTCCCTACCTCGGCAGCCTGGTGGGAGGAGGTGAAACGTAGGACCATAGGGTTTTTCCGAACGGCCGGGCGAATGAGGGCCGCGGGGAAACGAGAGCGTTTGAAGCGCATGCAGGCGTACCTCCAGCGCCTGCATAAGAAACTTTGCGAAGGGAGGGACGTGTCAGAAAATCCGCCGGGTGAAGGGGAGGATTTTTAGCCTCCTCGAAGCCAGGGCGAGGGCCGTCATCTTCCGGAGCAAGGTGCAGGCATTGGAGTGGAACGAAAGGTGTACCAGATTCTTCTTTCAACGATGTGCCAGGCGGAGGGGCGGTTTGGCCCAGGTAATGTGGGGGGAGGCCGTGTTTCGGATCCGGACCAAATTACTGAAGCAGTGGAGGACTATTACTCCAGGCTTTTTGAAAAACGACCGGTTGACCAAATCCAGATGGCCGACGTTCTCGGCCATCTGAGGAATCTTTTGAGCCCCGAACAGCGGGAGCGGTTGGAGGAGCCGGTGAGCCTGGAGGAATTGACCTCCGCTGTTAGGGATTTGGCCGCGAATAAAACCCCGGGTGACGACGGCCTGCCCGTGGAGTTTTATTGCCGCCTTTGGCACGTCCTTGGCGAGGCCTATCTGCAGGTAGTGAGGGAGCTAGCCACCTCTGCGAGGCTTCCAGATTCGATGCACCGGGGCGTCGTAAACCTCGTGCACAAGAAGGGTGATCGGGAGGATCTGTCCAACTGGCGCCCGATCACTTTGTTGAATGTCGACTACAAGATACTAACAAAGGTGCTGTCTAAGAGGGTGCACGGTGTCATGGTGGACCTCGTGCACCCGGACCAGACTTGTGCTGTTCCGGGACGCAGAGTGTCCGACAGCCTGGGCCTGGTTCGAGAGGCGATCCAGCTAGCGGAGGAGAGAGGCCTCCCACTGAGCATAGTCAGTTTGGACCAGGAGAAGGCTTTCGACA
This sequence comes from Myxine glutinosa, assembly GCF_964187855.1. NCBI lineage: Eukaryota > Metazoa > Chordata > Myxini > Myxiniformes > Myxinidae > Myxine > Myxine glutinosa. The sequence goes on along the minus strand of NC_136261.1, from coordinate 220,269,232 downwards.
GTGTGTCACATGAATACATGATGGCCGTTTTGGACCGTTTTGGCTTTGGGCCAAATTTGATGCATTGAAGCCCGTGTTTTGGTCAACGGACACCTCTCGGGAGCCTTCCCAGTCGCTTCTTGGGGTCAGGGCAGGGGCTGCCCAATGTCACCAGTCCTTTTTGTCCTTTGTATTGAACCGTTTGCTTGTGCACTGCGAGCGGACCCATCCTTCCCTGGGTTGTGGATTCCCGGAACCCATGGGGGAGCGCCTAAAGGTGAGTCTGTACATGGACGACGTGTCGGTGTTCGTCACCGATGCAGTCGCCATGTGCAGACTGGTGGGTCTCTGCGAGCGTTTTGGTTGGCCTCCTCTTCTAAAATCAATCCTCAGAAGAGTGAGGTCATGCACTTTGGTCGGCACAGGACGGCCTCCGGCCCCCCTTGCCCGTACACGGAGCGGAGAGATCGATTAAAGATCCTCGGGGTCTGTTTTGACCCAGGCGGCGTGGCCGCTGAGAACTGGCGAACGGTCATTGGGGAATTGGAATTGGAGGTCGCTTCTTGGCGGTCTCGTCGCCTAACCATGGAGGGGCGAAATTTAGTTATCAAGAATGTTTTGATCGGTAAGTTGTTGTATTTGGCGAGAATCTCCCCACCTCCTCCTGCGGTGGGACGGGCTCTAGAAGGAATAATTTTCACTTTCTTCTGGGGTACCCGAGCAGAGCGCAGGAGTAGGAGGGTCGTGAAGATGAGCCCGTCCTTGGGTGGGAAGGGTGTCCCCTGCCCGGTGTTTGTATGTATGTCTGCGTTTGCGTGTACTCTCATGGAGTTATTTGTGTCTGAGGACCCGGGTCGCCGGCTGGCGCGGGACTTTCTGTTTTTCTTTCTGGGGCCGTCCATCGCGCGGTTGGAAGGGGCGGTCCCTCCCGCTGTCTCGGCCTTTTTCCCGGGTCGTGTCCGGGGCATTTCCGGATGTTTGAGGGGTTCGCCCGGGAGCAGGGCCTGTTGACCTGTCGGCCCATCGGTTGGCAGTTGTCGCGGGTCCTGGATCACTTGCGCCCAAGGGAGGTGCTGCGGGAGGTGCGTATCCTTCGCGGAAGGCCTCTCGCAGAACGTACGGCGAGAAAGGTTTGGGAGAACGTTTCGGCTCGCTGTCTCGCCAACGACCAGAAGGACGTCGCGTGGCAAGCCGCCCATGAGTGTCTTCCGGTCCGGGTGTTTCAGTTCCAGAGGGACCTGAACGTGTCGGTCCAGTGTCCCCCGACCCCGATGCACAGGGGACGAAACCGTCAGGCATGTCCTTTGGGACTGCCCTGTCGCCGAGGGGGTCTGGTCGCTTGCGGCTGGCCTCCTCGAATGCTATGTGCCTTGGCTGGTGATGGTCAGACGGGACGTCTTTGCGTTTAGCGGGCTCCTACCACAACCAGTGCCTGTCCGCAAATGGAGGCAGGCCTGGAGAACGGTCTGTATAATCAAGACCGTCTTGTGGCGAGCGAGAACCAGAGGTTTCTATACCAGGGTATGGTTGGATCCTGGGCAGATATGGGGCAGAGCCCAATCCTGCCTCCAAAGGTACAGGCTTGGCGACAGCCTGCGGGCGACGGGGCGGGGTGCTGGCCGCAACGATGCGTCAGGTGTGTCGTAAAGCCCTCCCTGGAGCGGGAGAATACGGCCGGGCTTTTCCGTGGTGAAGGGGGGGGGTCCCGCGGGAGGTTACTTCCAAATGTGCGGGCGACAGTCATGGGCAGCCCGTAGTCCCTGACCGAGCTTGCCGCCCGGGCTTGGAAAGGTTGGGGGTGCTCCGGCAGGTGTGCTTGCGGGCCCTGTCAGGCGGTGATTCTCATTGGGACACTCACGCCTCGTGGGCAGCTCAGGGAGCCGGGGCCTTCCTTGTGGGGCATCTTCCGGGTGGGGCCCTCCCGGGCGCGGCCCTGGGGAGGGTGGGGGGCAGTTGGGGTTTCCTTTTGTTTGATCTTGATTTTGCCTTGGTTTGATTTTTATTTTCTTTCATTATTATTTCCAGCGGTGGGTCGAGCCCTCAACGTGTTTGTGGCTGCATGTTCCCGGCTGCGGTTAGCAGCCGGTTGTTGATTTCGGTATGTAAAGGAAAAAAGGCCCCTTGACCCTTATTGTTTTAAGGTGTCCCTTCTTTGGTTGTTTTTGGTGGGGGTGGGAGGGGGGATAGGGTCTTCTTTCCTTTCTCCCTCCCCTTTGGTTAGTTAGAGTTAGGTGTCTGCTGCCTGGGGTGGGAGAGGGGTTTTTTGGGGGGGGTTTGGGCTAGGGATGATGGACTTTGGTTTTTATGATTTATGGTTTATTGAGTCGTGATTTGATTTTCATTTTGGTCTTTGAACCTTGTTTCCTTTCGTTTCTTGATCTTTGGTTTGCTTTCTCTCTTTGATTTCCTATTTATTGTTTGATATCTTGTTTCTTGGCTTTTGATTTCTTGGTTTTTGATTTTCCTGGGTTCTTGTGTGGTGGTGATGGTGATGGGTTTATTGATGGATTGATTTTTGAGCATGTTTTTTTACCTTTTTTTAATAATAAAAAAGGCCTCGGCCATAAAAGAGGTGTTGTTGTTGTTAGCACTGGCTGGGGTTGGGGGTGGGGGTATGTACGCATCCAGGTGCAGTTGCTGCATGTGGATGTGTATGTGTCCCTGCTGGCCCACCTTAGCTGACCGTATCGAGGTTGAAGGGCAGAAACGGGATGATGCTGAGGACCTCGGACTGAGGACCCGGTCAGTGCGGCACACTTGTGACCAGGTGTGTTTTGAAATTATATATATATATATATATATATATATATTATATATATATATATATATAATATATATATATATATATATTGTTACAGTCCGCGGATTAGATGTTATTTTACCGAGCGGAGGTATATAACCGCGGCCGAACTGTTGCTCCCCACTAAACCCGATTCACCCAACGTTGGCCGTATCGCGCCACAGCTACTCAATCTGGAAAACTCTAAAGCGACCCGAATGCAAAGAGGAAGAAGACGTACAGAAGAGTAACTGGATTTATTACTATTTACACACATAAGCAAACAGAGCAGTCACGATTATGTACAGGGACATGAGACGCAGGTGACACAGTGAATTCCTTATACAAGCTTAATTACCTACCCAGGACAGAACAAACAAAGACGACTCACACGGGGAATTGCAGAGTGGATTGGCTGGAAGGAGGTGTGTGGCTGGAGGGGAGGACGGCACGGAGCTGGCTGGAGCTTGATCCCGCACGGGACGTCGGGCTGGACCTCGACGGCCGCTGATGCCACCGATCCTGTCGTGTGCGCGGGATCACGGGTCGGATCACGGTCGGAGCCGACGTGCTGGTGGGGGGGTCTGGCATGACGGGTTCTCTCCTCTCTCTTTCTTTTGTCCAACCACGCTTTCTCCTCCGACAACTCAACGCAACCACCTCAACGCAACCACTGACCACCCCTGACGACCAACTCAGCTCTTGTCATGGACCTCTCTTTTCAGACTCATCTCCTTGTCTCAGTAAAAGCGCATCTCTCTTGGGGGCGTCTCTCATAGGTTATATATAGCCCCACCCTTGAACCTTTGCGAACCTCCCTGATCGCTATTCCTCCACCCTCTCAAACCAAACCCCTCGTGCTCGGTTGGTTGTTCGGGGCTGGCTCACTCCTCCCCTCTATGACGAGGTGGAGACACGCCTTTCTTCCCCAACCCTGCCTCGTGGCCAATGGTGGATGAAGAAAACCGCCCAAAATGCAGTTGGCCATTGAAATGAAATGAAAGGGGATCTACTCTTATTTCACTTGGTGCAATGAAGTATTTAAATTAATGGGAGACACAGCCTTACCCTAAGACACATAATAAGATATAAGCTACTGAACAAGGGTTTTATCGGGTCCTGCAATGTGGTGTTTATGGAATAACTACCGAGACGCCCTTTGACCTTCACACTACGGAGGTATTTACAAGGAATCATTACATTTTACAGAGGGTGATATTTACAACAATTTACTATACAATACAACACAATAAAAAAACACAATCCTCATATCCGCAACAATATATATATATATATATAGATATATATATATAGATATATATATAATATATATACAGATATATATATATATATACATACATACATACATACATATATAATATATATATATATATATATATAATATATATATATATATATATATATATATATATATACATATATACTGTATATATATTGTTGCGTTTTGAGTCTGTCAAGTGAGTTTAATAAAGGTTAAAGTCTGTCCCCCATAGTTAGTCACACAAGCAACATGTAGCCTCGCAATAGTATAGTTATGTCTTAGTATTTGTGAGCTTAGTTCCCTTCCAGTGTTAATTCTGCGTTGAGTAGGAGCCCGGAAAATAGGCCCTACTGCCACCGATTTCTCAGCCACCCTAGCCTCGATCCAGTTTGTTAAGCATTGGGTGATCATTGGCCGAGTTAACACGAGGTAGGCCTAGGAACGATCGGGGCGGAGTCGAGGTGGAGCGACAGAAGCAATGATGGTAAGCACGAGCCGCCAATCAGAGCTCGAGGGTGGTGGCGGCGGCGTGGCGTCACAGGGCGGTGGTGAGAAGAGTCTGGTGAGTTCCTGAAGGTTCGGGGGGCGTAGCTATTAGAACCGCTGCGCAAAAGCCCTCGGGAGACTCGCAGAGGAGAGAGAGAGATAGGAGGACTGCTGCCTGATGAACTTGACCATTGCACGAGAACGCGTGCGCTAACCAACACCAAGTGTATTGAAGAAGAGGAGTTGGTCGCTACATATACGTGGGCGCAGCCAGACGCGCATATGAACGAATAGCGCATTTCAGCCGCGCGAATGAACGAGGCTGAGTAACCGCCAGCTGCGCCTAAGTCCACCCTCTACCGTTTCGCCCCAACATCTGCTGTGTACGAGAGACGCGCTACGAGTCCCTGCCTTCGCCTGCCACCATCTTCACGGGACGTGCCGGGGACCGTGGAGAGCCGGAGGAGGCCATCTCTGGACGACGACATCGACGCGTGGGGAACACCTGCTCATCTACAATCCCCTGAGTGAGTGTGAGACGGGCCCGTTGTCCCAGGGATAAGTTAAGACTGTAAGGATTGCTCTGTGTCTCTTCGTCCTTGAACTGTATATACGTGTGGGAATAATTAAACCCCTGTTCTTTCTTTCTGATTCGATTGTTCCTGTGGTTTCCTCAATTGACTAAGCGTGGCACGAATAAGATCGCTCCAATCCGGTTCCACTGAGTAAGACTGCGCGGACCATGTGTACGCAATCCGCTCGGCGTACTAACATCACACGTGGTTCGTGTGAGGCTTGTTTCCTCGTTTCCATGGCAGCGTGGGTACTTAGGTACGAGCGAGAATTGGTCCCGAAACCCTGTTTCCGCGTTCGCCCGGGAAGGGTGTTGCAAGTCTCGGTTCCGCCAAGGCCCAGCAAAGACAAGGGGATTAATCCCCCCTTGATAAGGGGAAGAAGGCCGGCGAAGAGAACCGTAACAATATATACAGGGTGAGTCAAAAGTAGCGCCAGATTTCTGTTTATATATATATTGTAACGAATTTGAGAAGTGTAACGGATTTGAGAAGTGTAACAATTTTGAGAAAGTGTAACGAATGTGAAAAGTATGGTTTTGTTGTGTGTAACTGACCCTCGTAATGTAAAGAATGGTCGCAGCTCGTCCTCTTAGTTAATTCCATAAACCTACACACAGGACACGATATATCCTTTTAAATAGTTAGTCCCTTATTCTCTGTGTAGGCTAAGGATGTGTTTCCCACTAGTTTGACTCTTCATTGCACCGAATTAAATAAGAGTAGGCCCTCTGACGCCCCATGGCAGCTTCCAAGTGCCAGGTTCGCCACTTTGCTGCAATTGCCTCTTTAGGCACTTTACTGCATTTTCATCTGCCGTCCACTTTGCTGCATTTGACTCCATTACGCACGAGGTAACGCCGAAGAAAAAGGCAGGTCTCCACCTCGTCATAGAGCGGAGGAGTAAGTCGGCCCCGCTCATCCAACCCAGAACAAGGGGTTTGGCTTGAGAGGGCGGAGAGAGAACGTTTGGGGAAGGTTCGAAAAGGGTGAAGGGCGGGGCCTATATAACCCGCCGCGGGACGCTCCCAAGGAGATCTGAGATGAGCTTTGACGGAGATGGGTCCAGGAGATGCGCTGGAGACAAGCAGGTGTGACCGAGCCGCCGTGAGACGTGCCGCGCTGCAGGAAAAGCGGACCGGGGCAACGCAAGGAGCGCACGAGGCAGCAGTACAGAGAAAGGAACTTCGCCCGCGCAGTTTGGGACCAAAGCTCGGCTTCTTGACGGCGGTGCCTTCTGGCCCGACCGTGCCCAGTACCCGCTGAACCTTCCTTGCCTCTAAAAGCCACCCATCTCCAAGCCATTCATTCCTGCCTGCATTTCCCCGTGTAAGTGTGATCGTCCGTCTGTCTTTAACGTTGTCCTGGGGTTTATTAATTAAGCTTGTATAGGTAAGCTAAAGATTTCACTGTGTG
>NC_136261.1:220145218-220257718 GCF_964187855.1 Myxine glutinosa | reverse complement strand
GTGAATTACTATTCAGGTCTTTGCTTATTAATGTGTAGTCGATTAAAGGTTGTTGTGATTAAAGGGTCAGGAGCCCTTCTGGGGAAAAGGAGACCGGAAACGGAAGAAGAGACACGAGGTCCGGGAGAGGCGGCGATCTTCTTCCTGTTCCTCGCCGAGCTCCGACGTGAGCGGTATCGATATTGAGCAGCGTGGGGGGACGCTGCGTTTGAAAGCCCGTCTGGCGAAAGGAGTTACCTGCGCGGGGTAATTACCCCTTTACACGTCAGGTTGCCGTGGGTTCGTGCACGGAACCAAGCGTCCGGCACAGTTCACCTCACCGTCTACAAGGACGCGTACGGGTCGCACCTTGGGCCTCGCGCGCTGGGCAAGCCGCGCGTTGCTTTGCCCGCTTTGCTTGGCAAGGAGGGGTGCGCTGCAGCCGTTGTTCCCGGTACGTGACGTGCACGTTTGGGAGCACGTCAGCCAGGGGTTCGTTCAACCGCCCGTGTGCGGAGAAGCCGACCTACACCTTGGTCTGGAGGGGCCCAGAGACATTGTGAGGGACAGTGACCAAAAGGGGTCGTGAGTGGGGGAAAGGGGACACATATATAAGATGGCCATCTTTGTAATATTGATTGTTGATTGTTGATGATTGTTGATTGCTCGGGGAATATATCATTGATTATTCCGGATCCTTGGTGTGGGGTTTCTTATTGACTGGAATTCATATTGATTGCGTTACGAAAGCGCATAAATAATAGATCTTTCTGGCGGAGTTCCTCTCACGGTCCGGGGGTCACCGAGACCAGGTAGTCACTGGGAGGACCACGTAACAGAATTGGGGGCTCGTCCAAATTACGATTTGCGGATTCGCAATTGGGTCTACGTCCGGGATCTAAAATTGTATAAAATAATAAAATAATATTTTTATTAGTTAAAATTTATTAATTAAGTATTAATTGGTAAATTTTTGGGAAATTGGGGGTAAAGTCTTGGGTGAAGGTTAACAGGTGTTAACGATAGGCACCATGGCGTTTGTGGCACAGAACTTTGCGGTAACCCCGAGTGAGGCACAGTTCCGAGCGTTACTAAAGTCGGACCTCTTGAAATTGGCCAAACATTTTAACTTGGAGGTCCGAACTAATTTGAGGAAGGCAGAGTTGCAGACCACGGTGATACAATCTATGGTGGGATTAGGAACATGGGACGAGTTAGCCTGGGAGTGGCTACCCGAAGAACCAGAAGACGTTGAGCTCCGGAAACTGGAGTTGCAATTACGGAGCCAGGAACGGATCAAAGAAGAAGAAAGGAAAGCAGAAAGGAAAGAGCAGAAGAAGAAAGGAAAGCAGAAAAGGAAAGAGCAGAAGAAGAAAGGAAAGCAGAAGAGAGGAGAGAAGAGAAACAAGCAGAGGAAAGGAGAGTGGAACGAGAACTCCAGGAAAGGTTCGAAGGGAGAAAAGCAGAGGAGAGGAGAGCTGCCAGGGAAGTCGAAGCAGAGGAGAGAAAAGCCATAAGGGAGTTGAAGGAACGTGATCTGGCGCTTCAGCAAGAGATTAAATTCAAGGAGCTGGATTTAATGAGAGAACGGGGAGAGGTACCACCCTTGCTGATGGGGTCGACACCTAGCCAGAACACCTGGGAGGTGGGCAGACATGTGAGGCTGGTTCCACCCTTCAGTGAAAAGGAAGTCACTCAATTTTTTCCACACTTTGAGAAAGTGGCTCGACAGTTAAACTGGCCGGAGGAGGCCTGGACCATACTAGTGCAAAGTGTGCTGGTGGGTAAAGCTCAAGAGATTTATTCGGCGCTACCAATGGACCAATGTGCAGATTATGAGGTATTGAAGAAGCACATCCTCAAAGCCTATGAGTTGGTTCCGGAAGCTTACCGGCAAAAATTCAGGAATGCCAGGAAGAGGGTATAGTGAGACCCATGTGGAGTTTGCTAGAGTGAAAGAAAATATGTTTGATCGGTGGTGTGAGTCAAAAGGAGTCGGGAACGACTTCGAAGCATTGCGTGACCTGATGCTGGTGGAGGAATTTCAACAGTGTGTCCACGAGGACATCAAAGTGTACCTACAGGAAAAGAAAGTACCGAAGTTGTGGGACGCAGCCACCATGGCAGATGATTATGCCTTAACACACCGGATAGGGGTCCACGAACCTAACTCCTCGCCTAGATCTCCGCAGGGGAGGTGTGGAACAGCAGGTGCGGAGAACGACAATACATGGCGGCGGCCTCGAGATGATTATGGGGACAACGCTGATACCCGAACTGTTCGAAATCAGGGGGCTACGGGCCCAAGACAAACTTATTTTTCGGGGGGCCCGAGGCAGACCACGAGTTTTTCCTCCGGGCCGACTTGCGCCTTTTGCAAAAAACCTGGACACTTGATGTCCAGTTGTTACCTCATGAAAAGGGAAAACCCAGAGCGGAGTCCGACTATTACCACTCCGAATGCGATGGCAAGTGTAAGAAATCGCCCACAGAAGAGTTACCAACCATTTATTTATGAGGGGTTGGTCTCACTCAAGGGAGACTTGACTAACCCAAGACCGGTTAGGGTTTTGAGGGACACAGGAGCCCATCAATCCTTAATGCTTGAAGGCATTTTGCCATTGTCCAAGAGTACCGCAACTGGTGATAGTGTTCGGTTACAAGGGATCGGTGGCTGTTTTAGTGCCCCACTTCATGTCATCCATTTGGAATCCGATTTGGTGTCAGGACCGGTCACCGTCGGTTTACAAGCCACGCTTCCTGTAGAGGGAGTATCTGTGATTATCGGGAATGATTTGGCCGGGGGGCAAATTTATGGTAACCCGAGGGTGGGTAAAGAGCCCCGCAGGGGAAATAACACCACCCCCGCTCGGGATGGCGACAAAAGTTCCAAGTTATTTGTAGGGGGACTGAACTTCAACACAGAGGAAGAAGTTCTGACCTCTGTCTTCAACAGATATGGGCCGCTGGTGGAAGTGCGGGTGGTAAAAGACAGGGAAACGCAACGGTCAAGAGGGTTCGGCTTTGTCACGTTTGCAAGCACAAGAGACGCCAGAGAGGCAGAGAAGAATTGGAATGGTAAGGATTTGGAGGGTCGGACCATAACAGTAGGGAAGGCATTTCGTAGGCGTCGAGAGGTCTACAGAAGAGGACAACTTGGCAGTAGTTTTGGGGTTGGCAGCAGCCGATATTACTATGGAGGCTCCCAGAGTTACGGCACCTCCCAAAAGAATGAACGTCAGAGCACTGGCCGAGAAGGAGACCGCCAGTCAGGTAACGGCTGGGACGAGGGGTCCCACCGTAACTGTTAGGAGTCTGGAGAAGTTGAAGCACTATATATGGGGGAGCCGCCGAGCCGGGGCTCCTACACGGACTAACCCTGAACGCCACGTTCTTAAAGGCGTCCATGTAATGAACTTTCCTCCCCGGACTAACCGTGAACTCCACATTCCTTAAGGCGTCCATGTAGGGAATACTCAGCTGGGCCTCCCGAAAAAGTGCTATCGAGAGGTTTAAATTTGGGGGCTTTGGTCACCACCTCTTAACCGTCATTCAAGAGAAACTAGAAGTGGTTGACGCTTGGTCCAGAGGGAATTAATCTAGGGGATTGTGTGAAATTTTGTTGCTTTATTTTTAAGTGATAACTGTGCCCGGGGGGAACTGATGATTTGGGGGGGGGGGGGGGTGAGTTATCTGGTTTGTTTATCCAAGTTGGCCGGCAAAGAAAGTTTTCGCTGGGTTCAAACTTTCTTTCTTGAAGGGGGGGGAGTGTTACGGATTTATGTGAATTGATGTGAATTACTATTCAGGTCTTTGCTTATTAATGTGTAGTCAATTAAAGTAAAGGTTGTTGTGATTAAAGGGTCAGGAGCTCTTCTGGGGAAAAGGAGACCGGAAACGGAAGAAGAAAAGACACGAGGTCCGGGAGAGGCGGCGATCTTCTTCCTCTTCCTCGCCGAGCTCCGACGTGAGCGGTATCGATATTGAGCAGCGTGGGGGGACGCTGCGTTTGAAAGCCCGTCTGGCGAAAGGAGTTACCTGCGCGGGGTAATTACCCCTTTACACGTCAAGTTGCCGTGGGTTCGTGCACGGAACCAAGCGTCCGGCACAGTTCGCCTCACTGTCTACAAGGACGCGTACGGGTCGCACCTTGGGCCTCGCGCGCTGGGCAAGCCACGCGTTGCTTTGCCCGCTTTGCTTGGCAAGGAGGGGTGCGCTGCAGCCGTTGTTCCCGGTAAGTGACGTGCACGTTTGGGAGCACGTCAGCCAGGGGTTCGTTCAACCGCCCGTGTGCGGAGAAGCCGACCTACACCTTGGTCTGGAGGGGCCCAGAGACATTGTGAGGGACAGTGACCAAAAGGGGTCGTGAGTGGGGGAAAGGGGACACATATATAAGATGGCCATCTTTGTAATATTGATTGTTGATTGTTGATGGTTGTTGATTGCTCGGGGAATATATCATTGATTATTCCGGATCCTTGGTGTGGGGTTTCTTATTGACTGGAATTCATATTGATTGCGTTACGAAAGCGCATAAATAATAGATCTTTCTGGCGGAGTTCCTCTCACGGTCCGGGGGTCACCGAGACCAGGTAGTCACGGGGAGGACCACGTAACAATTGCACCGAATTAAATAAGAGTAGGCCCTCCGACGCCCCATGGCAGCTTCCAAGTGCCAGGTTTGCCACTTTGCTGCAATTGACTCTTTAGGCACTTTGCTGCATTTTCATCTACCGTCCAGTTTGCTGCAATTGACTCTTTAGGCACTTTGCTGCATTTTCATCTGCCGTCCACTTTGCTGCATTTGACTCCATTACGCACGAGGTAACGACGAAGAAGAAAGGCGGGTCTCCACCTCGTCATAGAGGGGAGGAGTAAGTCGGCCCCGCTCATCCAACCCAGAACGAGGGGTTTGGCTTGAGAGGGCGGAGAGAGAACGCTTGGGGGAGGTTCGCAAAGGGTGAAGGGCGGGCAGGGCCTATATAACCCGCCGCGGGACGCTCCCCAAGGAGATGAGCAGATGAGCTTTTTTGGAGAAGATTGAGGTCTGAGGAAGAGTGAGAGAGAGGTGCGGCAGATGCGCGATCCAGCTAAAGCAGCCAAGAGAGAACGAGATGTGAGGGGGTGCTGATACTGAGCAATACGCCGAGACCCTCCAGGCCCTATTGCCGGCTGTGGAGACGCGGAGCTGCCAGCTGCTGTTCGCTTCGAGCACGGAACGTGGACCTCGACGGTGTGGAATTGCCCGGACCTTTCCTGCCCTGCCATCGGCTTGGACCTTCTCCTCCCTCCAGTGATTCCTGCCATCAATTCCCCCGTGTAAGTGTGCCCGTTTGTCCGTCTTTCATGTTGTCTTGGGGTATTAATTAAGACTGCCATATATAAGCTAATCATTGCACTATGTCTCCTGCTCCTTCAATTGCCTTATAAATCATCTTTCTTTTCCTTTCTGCTTAGTGTGTATAAATAGTAATAAATCTTGTTATTCCCTACTTTGTTTTTACTTCTTCATGCTCTTTCGGTCGCTTTAGAGGTTTCCATATTGAGTGCACGTGGCGCGACTCGGCCAACGTTTGAGAATCGGGTTAGTCTTTGGTAATGCTAATGGCTCGAACGTCGGGTTGCTAAAAACCGCTCGGCAACTAACTAGACCATCCAAACCGGGGTTTGAGCGGTACTTGTCTCCCTAGTCTGCGGAGGGACGGATAAAGGTATTCGGGATAAACCCTGGGCCCATAACCCTGATCCGTTCCATCCCGTGGGATAGCGTTACAAGTACCAGGAACGGGGAGACGGCCAGCTTAACAGGACAAGGGGCTAATCACCCCTTGCTAACGGGAGAGCCGTCCTCCGTATCCGTAACAATATATGTATATATATATATAAATATACTAGCTGAGGTACCTGGCTTCGCTCGGGTTTAATAAGAATAATACAAATATATGATGAAAAGAACATGTATATTTTAGAGCAATATCACAGTACATTTCCTACATGATGTTTTGTCACTTTTCAATTTCTCAAAACCTCTTGGTATACAACATTTTCTGGTTTTCTTACTTGGTGCCAAGACATAAAGATTGCTTGGTTTTCCAACCCTCGAGCAGCCCACGTACAGCTGGCCATGGGAAGTACCCGGCATTGCCGGGAGGAGGAAGGGGAGGGGAACGGGGGGGGAGGGGAGGAGAGGGTGGGGAGGGGAGAAGAGGGGGGGAGGGGAGAAGAGGGGGGGAGGGGGGAGGGGAGAAGAGGAGGGAGGGGGAGGAGAAGAGGGGAGGAGGGAGGGGGAGGAGGGAGGGGGAGGGGTGAGGGGAGGTGGGAGGTGAAGGGGGAGGGAGGGGGGAGGGGGAGGGAGGGGGGAGGGGGAAGGGGAGGGGGAGTGGAGGGGGAGGGGGAGGGGGAGGGGGGAACGGCAAGCTTGGCAAGCGATAGCAGGCTTTCTACTTTTATTTTTACCTCAATGAGGGCTATATATATAGTCCATGCTTGGAGCCTTCAAGTTCAACATAAAGTTTTTTTATGAAAAATAATGCAGATGTATAACAATCCACCAATGCAAGTTCAGAAATGAATGCAGATCCTTTACTTTGCGATACAAACGCAATTCCCGCCATTTCCACTCACGATCGAGGCCTCCACAGTGACCGCGCCTCTTCTTCCTCCTACAACTTCGTCTCACTTCTTTCACTCAAAATGCACGAAATTCTGCCGCATGAAATTATGTAGAGGCCTCGTCGGGGGGGGGGGATATAAGGTAGATAAGGAAGGCGTTGTAACAGAAGAATCAAAATAAAAGTGGAAGAACATAAGGAAATGGGAGCTATTCTGGACGCACAGCCAAACCCGACAAACCATTGCAATACACCCTGAACGTCTAGTGCCGCCACAAACTACACCATGGAATTGCAGCTGGCGCGGTTTTTTTAAACCATTGATATTAAAATAAAGCGTAGCCTAAAACCACCGGGATTTTATGCTGATTCCGAATCTGTGTCTGAAACTTTTCTCCGATGTGTAGTTCTTGAGTTATAAGCGGACATCCAGACAGACAGACACACACACACACACACACACACACACACACACACACACACACACACACACACACACACACACACAGACACTCCTCCTTTATATATAGAGATATATATTTCTGTCAGTTGATTGTTTGTTTGCCATTTGCATTACAGTATACAAGAAGGTAGAAATAAATGAATGACATGTTTATCTAACCATTTATTCGGGGGAAAATTATTACGGGGAAAACCCTTAGCTACATTCGTTGCCGTTTTCGGACGACCGGACTTCTTTGCAGTGGCTACAGACCCTGTTGCTTCAAATTTCTCGACAATCAATCGTATGTTTCCTCCTGGGGTGGGTTAATATCGAATTCCTGTGCCAAACGGCGTGCCGCCATCGTTGGTTGTTCATTACATTTGTAGTAATGTTTCACGGCCGCAATGCGTTGATTCATTGAAAGGTAATTAATGGTTCAATTTGGTGCAACTTCATTAACTATCCAAACTCTCAGCAATAACCTGCAAAACAAACAAACAAAAAAAAATTAAGAAAATTAATAATCTGCAAGACAACTATGAACAACATGACATCCCAGAAAGAATCTGACAGCCGAAAAAACAGAAATCGGGCGCGGGCGCTACTTTTGACTCACCCTGTATATCATGCACACAATACACTTTCTTCATCTGATATTATATTTTATGATTTAGAGCATAAGACCGACCGCATAGGAGGAGCATTCATAAAGCTATACGAATGAGATATTCATAGTCGTACAAGACATGCCAACAGTATATTTTATTTCTCAAGACAGGTATCTGGAATTCGAAAAAAATGTAGAAATTTATTTAATTTGATTAGCTTTATTTAATCATTATAAAATTATTTATTAAATTGTTGTAAAATATTATAAATTATTATAAAATAGAAATATTTAATTAGTATTAAATTATGAAAAATATTTATTAAATTTATTTAATTCACATTTATTAGCTTGGATTTAGTCTGACAGAATGTCATAGAGGTAGACATACTCTCCTCGAAGCCGTCAAGCCTGGGTTTGAATCCTGATCCGGCTATAAACTGTAATCTTGGTGTTTCACAGACAGGGTGATTCTTTTTTTTTTTTCTTTTTTTTTTGTGTATAAGATCGAGGCTCGTGTAAGAGCTGACATCAATCACAAAAAAAACAAAAAACTGTCACCCAAAGCATACAAGAAAGGAAGCGGGAGACAAGATGGGGAGAGAGAGGGAAGCACCCAAGTACAACAGCAGAGAACAGGGACATCGGAAGATCTGTGGGAGGGAGAGGGCTTGGGGGGAGGAGGCATGGGAAGATGGGGGTGGGGGTGGGAGAGGTATAAAACACATGGCCACTGCCAGAACTTCCAGGAAAGAAAGAAGTCGGTATTCCAAAGAAAGTGGATCCGGGGTGAATGAACGGGGGTCGAAGAGATCAAGGTTTTGGATGGGGGTGGCCGTGGTGGATAAGGGATGGTGGTGAACTGGTGGATAAGAGATGGTGGTGAACTGGTGGATAAGAGATGGTGTGAACTGGTGGATAAGAGATCAAACTGGTGGATAAGAGATGGTGGTGAACTGGTGGATAAGAGATCAAACTGGTGGATAAGAGATGGTGGTGAACTGGTGGACAAGAGATGGTGGTGAACTGGTGGATAAGACATCAAACTGGTGGATAAGAGATGGTGGTGAACTGGTGGATAAGAGATGGTAGTGAACTGGTGGATAAGAGATCAAACTGGTGAATAAGAGATGGTGGTGAACTGGTGGATAAGAGATCAAACTGGTGGATAAGAGAGGGTGGTGAACTGGTGGATAAGAGATCAAACTGGTGGATAAGAGATGGTGGTGAATTGGTGGATAAGAGATGGTGGTGAACTGGTGGATAAGAGATGGTGGTGAACTGGTGGATAAGAGATGGTGGTGAACTGGTGGATAAGAGATGGTGGTGAACTGGTGGATAAGAGATGGTGGTGAACTGGTGGATAAGAGATGGTGGTGAACTGGTGGATAAGAGATGGTGGTGAACTGGTGGATAAGAGATGGTAGTGAACTGGTGGATAAGAGATCAAACTGGTGGATAAGAGATGGTGGTGAGCAGCTGTTTTAAAAATTCATCAATGTGTGTGCTGTCCCTCGGATGAACGTTAAACTGGCTTCGCAAAGAATAGGTGAGCCATCACCGGCACTCTGAACAAATTCTTGCCATAACCAGCAGAGGGCGGGCATTGTTTCAGCAGCACAGCCATGCCCTCAACCAAAGATGCTACTCTGCAACCTTGAGCTACATATGAAAGAAGAAGCTTGTCTTTACGTAAAGTGAGTATTTTGTTCGCCCCTCGTAAGTAGTGCACACCTCGTATTAATTTATTTCAAATTTTCTCATTGTCTATCGCTTAACCCAACAGACGACTGGGGCGCGCATTGGCACATAGCCATTATTGAAGCTGCACTGGGCATTTCCAGTTGGAGGGCAAGGTGGCCATGTCCGGTCAAAGTGTAGTCTGGATTGAAATTTGTAATTTGACCAGGGTGCTGGCACACAATTGCCCACTTTTGTCGATAGGTTTGACGGAATAATTAATATGCATAAATAAGTGCTATCGGAACAGATTGCGAGGTCCTGCCCCCCCCCCCCCCCCCCCCGAGACCCCCCTTCGGCGCCCTATGAAGTATCCGCAAAAGGAATATTCCAATAAAAAAGTCCTTTTCCGATTCCCGTTCTGATGCAAAAACTGCGGCTGTCGAGCCGAGTGTGAAAGTGTTTCCATGAGACGCCCTTTTAAATGGAAAAGAAATCAATTTTTCTCGGGGCAATGGGGGGAATTTTTTTTTTTCAAGGCTCGCCTTAAGGAGAAATGGAAAGATGTACAATCACTTTAATAGTATCACTTTGCACGGCTACATCAATGGGATGTTGTCCCATTTGAATTGCCAAGCGCTATGAATAATGAAAACCTTTTAGCACCTGGTTCCGACTCCATACTGACAGCACGGGGCCGTTGCGATATCGTCAAAATACCTTGGCTCGGATGAATATGAAGCAATCTCGTGCGAAACGATGAATAATGAATCCATTTCACCTCATTAATCATTCATGAGATTTCCAAAATCTTAAACAGACTAGTTACGGACACCAAGTATCATCGTCACCTCTAAAAATAATAATAATAACAACAATAATAATAATAATAATATCATGTTTTTTAACAACTACAGTATTTTTTAACAACAACCGAATGAACAATCAACCTTATTGTAGTTTTCTACTTCTATGTTAGGCCACATATATCTACTGCCGAATCCTCATGTGAAGGAGCCCCTACCCTACTATGTTCGAGTATAATTGCAAACTCTGGCTTCTGTAAAGGCAACTTCTTTTTTTTTTTAAACAAATTGTTTCAATAAAACGTTACCATTTACCCCCGTATAGCTGCAACGCGTCGTGACTTGATATATAAACTTACAAAGACTATAAGAGTCCTCATCATTTTTGTTATTTTTGTAGTTAATGTTCATGGCTCAAATTCCTCGATGTTGGCTCAAAATTAGTACCGGTACTGCATTACTAGAAACGTGTACGCGTACGTAATGGTCATTGTGGCGTTGCTGGGCACAGTCGTGGCTTTGACTCGCGAGCAACCCTATTTCACACCGATAAGGAGCAGCTCATGTTGTCATTCGTTTCCTGTGGTCAGAATGTGTAAAATAATTGCATATTCATAGCAGAATGTTGCTAGATGGGTGGAAGGCACTTGTCCGAAAAAAACGTTCAAATATATGTCGCCCACACCACAATTGCGAAGCAATGTGGATGGATCTAGTCATAATATACTAAATAAACACATTAAGATAATTTTTAAAATGAGACAATAATTGTTAAATTTATGAATGTTATGCATTTGATTTTGTCATTGGTACAAATTTCCTGGATCTCTTCCAGATGCAAAGTTTTGCTAATTTAGTTTTTTGATTGGCTTTATATTGCGGGTCAGAAATTTTACATATACGCTGCTGATATATATATATATTGTTGCGGATCTCAACGTCGGCCTTTCCCCTTACCAAGGGGGGATTAGTCCCGTTGTCTTTTACTAGCCGACGTCATCCGGGGCTATGACGTTCCTTCCGGTCAGCGCTGGGTAGGGTCGTAGGCCGAATTCCTAATACCTAATTACCAACGCCTCCCAGGAAGCAAGGAAATAACCCCGCCCGAATCACGGTTGTAGTGGAAACGCCGAGCGATAGTGAGCCGTGGTCCGAGCCGTTAACAAGAACTAAACCCGATCTGAGCGGTTCCGAATCGTGCCACGCTTTCCCAATGGAGGAAACGACTGATACAGTCGAATCAGGAAAGACAGGAAGAACAGATTGGTTTATTTACAATTTGTACAGGAAGGAGAAGAAGAACACACAGTGAAGCTTAAACAGTCTTAACTTATCCCAGGACACGGGCCCGTTTCACTCTCAGACACACTCACATGGGGATGAAGGTGGTCGAGTTGATGGTCCAGGGATGATGGCGTCCAGGCAGCTCACTCCGGTCCCCGACTCGTACTGTGAAGCAGATGGTCAGAGCGGCAGCAGCTCCCCGGGGGTCGTTTACGCGGAGCGGACAATTACAGGGCGAATGGCAAGGCTGGCTGGCGGTTACTTCGCGGCTCAGCCGCGTACGTAATAAATGCACTGGCGCTATATGCACTCCCAATACCACTCAACAGGTGCTCCCCAATGCAAGTTCAATAGCATACGTGCTCCTTCAAAGCGCGTATCCGCTGCAGTCCTCTTCCAATGCGCTTTCCTCATGAGGCCTTTATCATGCGCGCTGTTGCGTCAATCCTGGACAGTCCTTTACAAAGCCAACCTTCCCCAGCGAGTCCTTTTTACCATGCGCTTTCCTCACGAGTCCTTTTAGCACAGTCACGTCGCATAAGTCCTCTGGAAGGGCTATGTATGCGTGTTTATATAGCGCCACCCAGCGAACCCTCTGGAACTTGCCAGCTGCGCCTTTACCACGCCCCTCATGCCATTTCACCCGAGCCCTGGTTGGTTGTTGGCTCTTACCGTCTCGCTGCCGCTCCCTGACCTCAACGTCGGCTCCACCCTCTCTCAGGCCTACCTCGTGTCCCTCGACTAGTGAGCATCCTAAGGCGAGGTGCCATAGCCAAAATGGGGCGCGGGATGGATGCTGCCCAACGAGGTAGATTTGGAGGGTGGAGGCAAAATGAACAGGACCTAAGCTTATTTATTTTACACAACGCAGGTATCACGAATGGGAATGGCCTTATCCTGACACATATTATGACATAACTAATGTTCTACGGTGGCCTACGTGTTGCTTGTGGAATAACTATGGGGGCAAACCTTTAACCTTTAATGATGGTATATGTACACTCTCAGAACCGCAATATATATATATATATATATATATATATATATATATATATATATATATATATATATATATATATATATATATATTTATTGTTACGGGTCGCGGACAAGATGTTATTTTGGGCTGAGCGGATGGTCAACCGCGACCGTTACAGGATCCCCGATTAGCCCGACTCCCCCAACGTTGACCAATCGCGCCACAGGTATTCAATCGGGAAACCTCTAAAGCGACCGAATGTAAAGAGGAAGAGAGAAGAAGACAGAGTACGGAGGAATAACAGGATTTATTATACACACAAGCAAAAAGAAAGCAGTCACGTTTATTTACAACACATAAGACGCAGGTGACACAGTGCAAATACTAGCTTACCTACAGTCTTAATTAAACCCAGGACAGAACAAACAAAAGACAGACTCACGCGGGGAATGATGACAGGAATCGCAGGAGGTGGATGGCTGGAGGTGAACGCTTGGTGGAGCCAACGCGGAGCTTGGTGGAGCTTTGGTGGAGGTGAACGCTTGGTGGAGCCAACGCAGAGCTTGGTGGAGCTTTGGTGGAGGTGAACGCTTGGGGGAGCCAACGTGGAGCTTGGTGGAGCTTTGGTGGAGGTGAACGCTTGGTGGAGCCAACGCGGAGCTTGGTGGAGCTTTGGTGGAGGTGAACGCTTGGTGGAGCCAACGCGGAGCTTGGTGGAGCCTTGGTGGAGGTGAACGCTTGGTGGAGCCAATGCGGAGCTTGGGGGGTTGGTGTGACGGGTTCTCTCTCCTTCCCTCACAAGCTTCAGGACTCTTTCTCTCTCTTTCTTAGTCCCACCCAGTCCAACAACTTCCTCTCTTGCTTAGTCCAACTCAAGGCCTTCCTGTCTTCTGATCTCCTCCCTCCTCGACTCTGTAAAAGCTCATCTCTCTTGGGAAACGCCCTGCCGTGGGTTATATAGGCCCCGCCCCTCAACCTTTGCGAACCTCCCCGATCGCTCTTCCTCCGCCCTCTCCAGCCAAACCCCTGGCTCATGGTTGGTCGAGTGGGGCTGGCTCACTCCTCCCCTCTATGACGAGGTGGAGACACGCCTTTCTTCTCCGACCCTGCCTCGTGGTCAATGGCGGTTGAAGAGAAAACCGCCCAAAATGCAGTTGGCAATTGGAAGGGAGGTAATTGGCAATGGGAATGGAAGTTTTGGGAGTGGGAATGAAGTTTTGGGAGTGGGAATGAAGGGAATCTATCTCTTTCACTGGTGCAATGGAGTATTTCAATTAATGGGAGACACAGCCTTACCCTAAAACACAGAATAAGATATAACTATCGAACAGGGGTATTCTATTATTGGCTGACGTGTATGCTTGTGGACTAATTATGGGACGCCCTTTTGACCTTTACACAGCTCCAGAGGCAGGAGGCGCAGACTCAAGCAATATTCATCACCAATTTACCACAATACAACACAATCAAAAAAATACAGTCCTCATATCCGCAACACTGCACCCTCCTCCTCTTAGGCACGTCCCGGGCCTACAACTTTTATTTAGTGTGACACGTAGGTGTAGTTCCCTCTACTTTTAACCTGACCCTGAGTGCGACAGTTTTAAAACATAAATAAATGTGTCCCGCTGCTCCATTGCACCCTGCCTAACAGACTTACGCCCACAGTTAACCAAATTGCGGAATGGTCTTCAAACTACACACTGACGGTGGGGAGCATTATTTACAATGACTCTGCTTTTATTTACAAAACTAACCCAGGACCTGTAATTGTTCTTTCTGGGGGGGAGACAGTCTGCTCTGCATCGACGCACCATGAAAGCACCCAAAAACGCACCAATACACACCCAAGCACCAATCGGTGCAGTCACCATTGTTCAAGAAAATAAAACCAACAACCCCTAACCCTGCAGGTGATCTCTTGCTCTTCGGCTCCCTCTGCTGGCTATTATTATGTCTTCCAGTTGTTGTCATTCTCTCTCATTTTCTTACTGGCGGCCTATTTGCAATAAGGTGTGCCCAACGTGTCCATTTTATTTTCTTTATTTATGGCCCACAGGGCCGACTACGTGTGGTTCACCTGTGGGGCATCGGTGCCCTGTGGCCAAGGTCCGCCAGCAAGATTTCGGGCCCTCATGGCCGGTTTCAGCAGAGGGGCCATGCCCCAACCCATGGGGTCCATAAGTGGTGCTCGGCCACAGACATGTGGTCCATAATGTGGTGCATCGATGCAGACAGCTGGTTCTGAGAGTGCCGGGCGCACAATGGCCGCCTCACGCACGCTCCCCTCGGCGCCCAATGGCGCACAGGTCATGTGGGAGACAAAAGAGACAAATGAGCGAGGGGTAAGGTCACAAGGGTACACATCAATAAGGCAATGCAAGGCGAAATGCGTAAGGAGAGCGAAGTGAGAAAGCTCGTCCCTACCGTACGTCACCCCCCTGTCACCTACACTACCCTTGCCCTTACCCCATATGTACAAAATCTACACATTACCAATCCGTCGCTACTGTCACGTCTCCCCATATTTCCTCTATACCAAATTCGTCACCACACTCCCTCGAACCAGAATTTGCCATCACCCAATTCATCATCAATCCTCATAAGGAGGAAGAGATGGAACATCAAGCACAATGTCACACTCACGTCATGATGCGTCTCACATTCCAAACATTTGCACAGTAAAAAATAATCAAAACATGGCATGCTGTGGAGTACCTGTCACCTCAGGTGAGTGGATGCAGATGGTGCGAGGAGACTCCAATCCTAACTATCCTCTAAATGACATTAACACACTTTACAATACCCGGGGTCTCTCCCTGCCAATCCATTGGCCAACTTACACTATGGGTTCTAAAAACCAATTCCCATTGACCAAACTGTGGTGCTTCTCAATTTGGGGTCTCACTCCCCCGATTCATCTCCCGGTGCCCTTGCACGATTTCTGGGCTGTGACGTGTAGCTCTCCCAGCAGGTCTACCCACCTGCACACCTCCACCACTGCAGTTGCCACCCGAGCTTACCTAGCTCCTCACCCTAACCTATCTAACTGGGGAAGGCCCCTCCTGGCTCTGTCACCCCTTGGTGCCCTCTGGCACTGGGCTACCCGGGTCCGTCCTCCGGATCCTTGGGCCCCATCCACAACAACTACTACTGGCTCCCAGAGCCCACCTGCGGCCTCACCTGGCCGACATCCTCACAGTGGTGGAGTGCCCAAACCAACTACACACACTAACAGGCTACAAGCCCAGCCATTTCCACAACACTAATGCACCCATCCAATCACCATTCTTCCACCCGCACCACAGATGCCAATATCCAACCACAATTTACCTATACCCTCTACCTAACACTTACACTACCCGCCCCGGGCATTCGTGATGGGGGTCCATCCTTCCCCCATTCACACCTTCGCACCATCCACTCCACTCCACCACTTCCACCATACTCACTCCACAACCATCCATTCCAATACTCCAGATATTCCACACTACCATTTATTCCACATCGCCACATACACCTGTTGTTGCACACCTGTGCAATCACCTGGTGCCACCTGCACCCTCCTTCCTTCCTGGACCATTTGGTCATCACAATACACATCACCTTCTCTCCCTCATACACTGCTCCACACACCTGTTCAGTTGCACACCTGTGCAATCACACCTGTTCAATCCTCAACCACACGGCATCATCTCATCTAACTACTCCCCTCTGAAACTTGCGCTTCCCAGTCGCCCCTTTAAACTATTGCGCTCCCACGTCATTATAATCCACACTAATCTACCTGCGTCCCCACTACAGGTATCCTTGTCACTACCTAACCTTAACGTCACCTAATGTCATCTTCTAGGTCCCTACACACGATATCCTAACCCACCCGGGCTAGTTTTCACTGCCATCAACCCCATAAGCTAGTGCTCCTTTGCCCCCCCTCCGTGAGGGATGGTGGATTTGCCATCCCACCACATCGGGGGTCTCTCACTATAAATTTTGTTCGTCCAAATTCAATAAATCAAAAATTTGCCAATCACTCTACCATCATCAAATTTTGCTTTTTTCTAATTTCGGGGCCAAAACACTATCCTCATCACCCGTCTACTTATTAGATCCTCTCGGTGCGCCAATTCCCTTCCAAAGCTCGGCTTCGTACAGCCGAGCAATGAACGCGGGTTCTTTGGTGCCGGCGGCTGGATGCGTCCGGCACTCGGTGCAGGGACGGGGGCTTACCCGTGCCGAGATCCCACGCACCACCTCGGCGCGGAGCCATCCAATTGCCCGATCTCGACCTGCCGGAACGTCTCAATAAAAAGTGGTCGCCATGACGACCCTTCCTATCGGGCTGCCCGCTCCGCCTAGTGGAGCCCGGACGCGGCCGTTCCAAGCAAGGCACATCATGGATCGCGTACGGCGGTCCTTTCGAACCCGCCGTGGCTCGGATCCCCGCTGGTTCTCGCGGCACGCGAAGCCCGGCACGCACCGAGGGCCCGATTCGGCTATAAGTCGCTCTAACCACTAACCCGGTTACCGTCGATGCCTCACCTGCATGCTTACACGCATACGCTACCCCTTTCTTGCCCATACATCCAGCTGTTCCCATGCTCCTCGTCGTACCTTCTCTAACACACCCAGGTACACTCATTCCACTCACAGACTTGGTCACACACCTGACCACCGAACACTTTGGCACACATTCGTTGTTCGCACACCTCACCAACACACCTCTTCGCGCCCCTTCCTCGGTCACCTCCTCTGTGACAATCACAGGTGTGCTTTCACTCGCACACCCAACCACGTGCCTCACGACCAACTCAAGTGTGCATTCCCACACACGCTCTACCATTCCAGGTGTGCATCCTTCCATTCCAGGTGTACATCCTCGCTCACCTGTCACAACCAACTCACGCTCCGTGTCACTCTCACTACTTTCACCTCCACTCTCGGTCGCGCACTCACCCTTACTCTCGACAGCGCACTCTTTCCTCATGCACCTGTCCGTTACACACCTTTCTCGCGCATCCTCTTGCGCACACTCTTTCGTTACTTCCTCCGTAACACTTACCACACCGCGCTTCCATGTACCCCCTCGCACACGCGCTTCGACCAACTCACTCTTGACGGCACACTCTCCCGTTACATCCTCTGTAACACTCCTCACTACGCGCTTCCATGTGCTCCCTCGCACACGCGCTATGACCGACTCACTCTCGACAGCACACTCACTCCTTGGCGTGCACTTTTTCCTCACACACCCCATGGTCGGACATTCTCGCACACCTCGTTTTTCGCACACCAGACCTGTCGCACACTTCACCAACGGCCTCTCACGAACACCCGGGTCCACAACAACCCCCAAGCCGACTGAAGCTCCCCTCGCATCATGTACATTTCCGATTATATCGCCACTCACCTTGGCACCTCTTCGTCGCACCTCTTCTGCCACCTGCAAACTCTTTATTTGGTTAGCGAGCACGACATCACGATTTGAGCACCGACCTTGTACATATTCCGTCACCTCTTCCTGGATTTCTCTTTTAGTTTCTGTCCGTCTCTTCTTAATTTCACTCACCCCCTCTAACACCTCCTTTAACTTTTGCTTCACCTCTTTTATTCCCCGGTGTGTCTCCTCAAGTTCGTCCTCTAAGGCTACCGTGACCGTCTCTATGTGCATCCTCACCTGCCGGTCCTTTGTCTCCATTACCTCTGTCACCTCGTCCAACCTCATTGTCAGTCCCTCATGTACCATCTGACATTGCCTCTGTGTCACTATTAAGTCATTTTTAATTTCTTTTTGTGTCGCCTTTAACCCTCCTAGTACCGCAGTGTTCCTTTGAACCTGCTCCACTAACTCCGCTTGTCCCTCTGTCAGCTGTTCCACCTCCTCCGTCAGATCTTCTATTCCCCCTTGTAACCTCGCCGTGTTATTTCTCACCTCTTTCTCTATACGCTTTTCGCCTCGCTTTACCTCCTCGCGTAGCCCCGAGACCTCCTCACTTACACCTCGTCGTATCTCCTCTTTCATCTCCTCCCTCTCTTTTGTAGATGCCACCCTCATCTGTCCCAATTCATCCCTCTGAGCATCCAGTTTGGTTTCTACCCCGATTTTCACCTCCTCTATCTGGTTCCCCATCTGTTCGATTTCCCGGGCGGATTGTTCCCCTATTTCCCGCAATTTGTCCTCCATCCTATTTTCTAACCCCATTAACCCATTTTTCACCTCTTTTATCCCGTTGTCTAACCCCTCAAAATTATTGTCTAACTTCCCAAATTTCTTGTCTAACCCCTCACCGGTACTCCTCGCTTCGTCCCTCATTGCCCCCAATTGCTCACTCTGAGCCCTCGCTTCGTCCCTCATTACCCCCATTTGGCCCTCCAATCGCTCACTATTCTTGTCCATAAGGGCCTTCATTTGGATCATAAAAAGATTCCAATCCACCAGTGGCGCTGCTACGGTCGCGGGCGCGGCTAAATTTGGCGCCACAATAACCATGTGCGCGAGGCCGCCATTTTGTGCACCTGATACACCCTCAACCACCTCATTGCTCTCCTCCTCCCTTGCTTCCCCTAAGTCCTGGGTTACCCCTAACCCGTCTATCTCCCCCACCGACATCCGATCGCCTTGATTGTCCATGGCGCGATCTCACAAAATTCAGGTTTTATAAAACAACAAAATTTCGGCAGCTCGTAATTTTGACCAAAAATTTTTTTTCTACACGTTTTAAAAATTTGGTTCGGGCCTCGTATCCCACTCCTGACACCAATTGTTACGGGTCGCGGACAAGATGTTACTTTGGGCCGAGCAGATGGTCAACCGCGACCGTTACAGGATCCCCGATTAGCCCGACTCCCCCAACGTTGACCAATCGCGCCACAGGTATTCAATCGGGAAACCTCTAAAGCGACCGAATGTAAAGAGGAAGAGAGAAGAAGACAGAGTACGGAGGAATAACAGGATTTATTATACACACAAGCAAAAAGAAAGCAGTCACGTTTATTTACAACACATAAGACGCAGGTGACACAGTGCAAATACTAGCTTACCTACAGTCTTAATTAAACCCAGGACAGAACAAACAAAAGACAGACTCACGCGGGGAATGATGACAGGAATCGCAGGAGGTGGATGGCTGGAGGTGAACGCTTGGTGGAGCCAACGCGGAGCTTGGTGGAGCTTGGTGGAGCTTTGGTGGAGGTGAACGCTTGGTGGAGCCAACGCGGAGCTTGGTGGAGCTTTGGTGGAGGTGAACGCTTGGTGGAGCCAACGCGGAGCTTGGTGGAGGTGAACGCTTGGTGGAGCCAACGCGGCTGGTGGAGCCTAGGTGGAGGTGAACGCTTAGTGGAGCCAATGCGGCTGGTGGGGGGTTGGTGTGACGGGTTCTCTCTCCTTCCCTCACAAGCTTCAGGACTCTTTCTCTCTCTTTCTTAGTCCCACCCAGTCCAACAACTTCCTCTCTTGCTTAGTCCAACTCAAGGCCTTCCTGTCTTCTGATCTCCTCCCTCCTCGACTCTGTAAAAGCTCATCTCTCTTGGGAAACGCCCTGCCGTGGGTTATATAGGCCCCGCCCCTCAACCTTTGCGAACCTCCCCGATCGCTCTTCCTCCGCCCTCTCTAGCCAAACCCCTGGCTCATGGTTGGTCGAGTGGGGCTGGCTCACTCCTCCCCTCTATGACGAGGTGGAGACACGCCTTTCTTCTCCGACCCTGCCTCGTGGTCAATGGCGGCAATTGGAGGGGAGGTAGTTTCCAATCGACGAAAGGGGGAATGGGAATGAAGGGAATCTATCTCTTTCACTTGGTGCAATGGAGTACTTCAATTAATGGGAGACACAGCCTTACCCTAAAACACAGAATAAGATATAACTATCGAACAGGGGTATTCTATGATTGGCTGACGTGTATGCTTTTGGACTAATTATGGGACGCCCTTTTGACCTTTACACAGCTCCGGAGGCAGGAGGGGCCAGACTCAAGCAATAATAATAATACACACACAAAAAAAAAATACAGTCCTCATATCCGCAACAATATATAGATATATAGATATATATAGATATATAGATATATATATATATATATATATATATATATATATATATATATATATATATATATATATGAATATATATATAATTTCAAAAAACACCTGGCCACAAGTGTGCCTCACTGACCGTGTCCTCAGTCGAGGTCCTCAGCATCATCCCGTTTCGGCCCTTCAACCTCGATACGGTCAGTCAAGGTGGGCCAGCAGGGGCACATACGCATCCACATGCAGCAGCTACACCTGGATGCATACATACCTCCACCCCCAGCCAGTGAGAACACAGACTACAACAACAAAATCGCCTCCACTCCCAGAATCCACAGTGCCTCATCCACTCACTCACACACCAAAAAAGAACAAAAAAACAACCGACCACCTACCCTTACAACATTCACCACTCAAACAAAAACACATTCATGCAAAACCACACCCACTCCTGCAACACACACACACACACACACACACACACACACACACACACACACACACACACACACACACACACACACACACACACACACACACCATTCACACATTCCCATTTCTCTTCCACGCTCAATCACTACCCCTTTAGACTGAAATTAACCACCAGTCCACCACCCTCAACCGACACCGTTCAACGTGCCTCCATAAACTTACTCCATATCCAAAATGAGCCTTTCAAAGCAACCTGGGCAACTTTGTCACACATCCTCCTTCTTTCTGTCCCACACACTCCCAGCCTAGCAAGAAATGCAGAAAAGGATTTGCCAATATACCCTCTACACCCCACCTCGAATGGCTGACACGAAACTCACCAACCTTCTCTTCAACTCGCCTATGTATGTCAACTCGCCCCAGCCCGCAACAACAGGGAGAGGAATTGGGGCTTTTGCAGCACCAGGGCAGTTGTGCGGAGCAACAGGGGGTAAAGATATTGGAGGTCCGTGTAACGGAACCGGACCGGGTGTGTATAGATGAAGACCTGTTGGGGCCACAATTGATTGATGATGATGATAATGAGAATGATTTGACACAGTGGCTGGGGGCCTTGGGCAGTACCATCGAGGAAGAGGTTGCTCAGGTCTAACGGAGACTGGGGGATGAGGTGAGTCAATCCGTTGAATATCCCAAGGATGAGATTCCAGTGACCGAGGGGACCCTCACCATGAACAACAATTGGGTACAAAAGGCTCCGAAATGGAACACCCAGTTGGGGGGGGGGGGGGGGAGTGTATTGGCCCCGAGATGGACTCGGACATGGAAGAGTCGGGAAATAGAGCCTCGGAGAAACTTCTCTCCATAATTAATTTGGAACAGCTGCAGGGAGGGGCAGAGCAAGCCGAAGAAGGGGTTGTTACCTGCAGCTGCGGTTTGGCACGCGAGACCAAAATTTATAAAAAGAAATTTAAATTTAAATGGGAAATTGATTTGGAGCAGCCTTGGAGGGAATTGGTCCCCGGGCTGTGGAGTTCAGACCGGGAGAGGTCAGTGGGGTCGGCCTCGTGTGAAATTGGCCCACTTGGAAATTGGGTTATGCCAGCCAGCTGGGGGGCTGTGTTGGCAGGATTTGGACGTGGGGTCCGACCATGGGTATCATGGTACGAGCTGGGCCCCAATTGGGGGGGGGGGGGGTCTGGTGGAGTGTGGCATCTCTTGTCCATCAAGGCGCCACCCGAGCATGTGTCTCGGGCCGGCAGGGTCACTGGAATATGGTGGGGGGAGAGGGGGGTGTTAAGACCTCCGGGGAGTCCGAGGTGGTTTCTCAGAGGTACCTGATATGGTGTATTATGAGGACCAATATGGGGAGGTGTTGTGGGTCGTGCTTTGGTGGCAGCACCACGGACGGCCAACATGGGCCTGATGTGGTGACTGCCCGGGCATGCGGCCTGGCAGCCTCTCCCTGAGACTCTGGGAAAGCCAGCATGTGGTGACCTGCCATGCTGTGCTGGTCTATGGACGGGGGTCGAACCGCATGGACAGGAATGGTATAGCCCACCGGACAACCACTGGGGCATCTGTGGAATGTGATCGTGTGAGCATGATCTTCCACAGATGATCCGTTGTGATTTATGGACTCTCAGCTTGTGAAGAGAGCCATGGGATTGTTGAACTGGGAATTTGGAGTGTGCCGAGCATATGGGGCCATGCTGGGCTGGCAAGTGTATGGAGAAGCACCCTTTTTTGGTGAGATTAATGAATTGTGAAAAATAATTGGCATGGGTAATCTGTGGGTTAGATGCAAAAACGTAAGGGTGAATTTTGTGAAGAGGCCATGGTGGTCACTGAACCCAGTGACACCATTATTGATCCAGGTGTGTTGGACCAAAGTGTTGGAGGCTGGGACAAAAATGGATAGAGTAGTAGGACACAGCCTTCAACTGGCTGCGGGGGCGATGGTGCCAATATTTGGATGCGCGGTTGTGGGTATGTAGTTGGGCAGTCTTGGGGTCATCGTAGTGCTGTGAGTGGCCGAGGTGTGTGGATCATGTCTTATGGGATGAGTCTCCTGGGGGAGCATGGCTGTCAACTGTCATCGAGGAACTGCGGTTTCCCGTGCAAGGATAATGAAGACGAGCGCAGCTGGGAGAATGAGGGTGCGCGAGGCCTAGTTCGCGCCCACGGCAGTGCAGCCTGGCGGTTTTGCCGCCAAGGACGCGAGGGGGTTTTGACGATTCCTGACGAGGTTCAAGAGCCAATTAGAGCTAAGTGCCACAGATCACACATATTTATTTTCCAGTTATTTTATCCCTTGTGTTGTAATCGAGACTTTATTGGGGGGGGGGGGGGGGCGCTCCGTTTAGTACTTATAGTTTTTATTTGGCCGTGTTTTATTTTGTTACCGGCATTTTCTTCAACAAAGCCGGTGTTTTTGTACAGTTAAATTCCGTGTTGTTTGAGTTAATTTATCCAGGTGTGAAAAAGTCAGGTGGAAGCCATCCAGGTAAGTTCGTCATCATCCTTTCCCTCGCGTGTAAAGAATACCATCATTTTTGGAATGAACGCCTTAGAGTAAAGCTCGTTTGGTCATTTGTGTCACCCTGCGGTGTTCACCAGAGGGCAGGCACATGACAATATCATCATTTTAAACTTAACCTGTACATTCACAAGCCCCAGATTTGTCCTTCCCATCAGTGCTCAGAAGCACCTAATCCAGATACACAGTCCATTCATGGGTAGTGATTCATGGAGAGATTGCACCGTCCCACATGGTCGGGATTTTGCAGTACGGGCAGATCCCTGTTCGGTAAGTTCAGAAAGCTCTCCAACTCTTTTGTTGTGCAGACACACAACCCTTTTTCTCATGTACTTTTCCAAGTATTTTCAACTTGTTTTAGAAGCTTTGTAAGCCACTTTAGGTAACAATCCTTATCTCCCACACATAATATACTTTATGATTCCCTGTACACCATAATTTACTGGGTTTTCTCTGCATGTGCAAAGAGCATTCTGGGGCAGAATACGTCATTTCTAAATTCGTGTCTTTCAAAAAGCTTTTGAAAAGATACTACATAGAAGACTAAGGCCATAGTTGGCTAAGGTGAGGGATTGTGCTGTTACAGTAGCTAACAGGATTGTAAACTGGCTTAGTGACAGGAATCAAAGAGTAGCTATGAGTTCTAGGATATCCGGCTGGGAGGACATATGTAGTGGGGTACCTTACTGATTAGTTATAGGACTGTTTTTATTTGTAATTAACATCAATGATTTGGAGAGTGGGATTATGAGTAGGCTGTCCAAAAGAGTGGATATCAGGTACACAGTATATATCGGGGGGGGGGGGGTTGGGGGGGGAGGTGATCAGATTCAGGAAAGTCGAGATACTTTAATAGATTGGGCAGAAGATTGGCAGATGCAGTTTAACATAGACATGCAAGGTGCTGGGGATGGGTAAAATTAATGAGAATACAGATTACATAATGCAAGGGGCAGTCTTGGAGTACACCACATAGGAGAAGGGTCTGAGGGTGGTAGAGAAATAGATATAGGGGATAAGCAGACAGCGCAATGCCAGGCAACTATAGGTAAAGCTACCAGGGTTTTTGGGTTGTATTTGTAAGGAGGTGAATTATATATCAAAAGGGGTAATGTTTGCACTGTACAGTAATTTAGTGAGGTCTCATCTAGAATATTGTGAACAATATTGAGCACGACATTAGAGGAAGGACATAGTTGCCATTGAGAGGGTTCAGCATAGAGCAGCTGGACTGATCCCGGGCCTAGCTAGACGAGGGTTCGATGAGCGGTGTGGCTGTGCAGCCGAACTCCACAGCCCAGGGACCAATTCCCTCCAAGGCTGCTCCAAATCCATTTTAAGAGCAAACCCGAGCTAGACGAGGGTTTGAAAGTGACACGACTTTATCAATGAGAAAGGAGATGATTGCAAGGGGAGATGATAGATATGTTTACGGTGATGAAGTGTATTGACAAAACAAGTGGACAGTTTAAGAGTAAAGAAGAGGAGAGTTAAGAATGTAGTAAGACAGGGATCTTTCACTCGAAGTGGTTAATGCATGGAATCATCGCCCTGCAAGGATAGGTGGTAGTAGAGTCTGTCAATTGTTATAAAATTGAGTTGGATAGGTGCCTGGGAGTAGTGGAGATGGGGAAGGACTCAGATGTTGGCATGATTGCACAGGCTTGATGGGCCGAAAGGCCTTCTCCTGCATTGGAGTTTTATTGAAAAACCTCAGTACCAAAGTGCAAGTTAAGGTAATCAACGACAGACTCAATGGACTACATTAAAAAACGAGAACAGCGCTTGTAGAGCACATAGTCTCACCTCGCGCGTTAATTCTGAACATAAATACCACCGTTAACTGAACACGCAACTATTATGGGTCACTGCTATTATGGCCCATATACCTGTATCATCCATGCACCCTATTATGTCACAGTTTCTTAGTATGGGTTATGAACATCATACATTTAATTCTTCACTCACAACAGGTCATATATCAGATATACTGTATCATATGAAGTTCCCTGATGACGTCATCGTTATCATCCTCAACCCCGTGGGGAGTATTTACAGTTATAAAAATTACAATTTTCAAATGCTAGATATCGATTGAGATTTTTTTAACGTATGCATTTACGTAAATTTTCATTTACAGGCGCTTTTCGACGGTTCTGGGATTTTTCCAGGTGTGCTCGCTTTGATGTCCATCGGCATGCCAAATTTAAGTTTTCTATGACACTCGGAAGATACCGAACATTAATATCAGTCAGACAGTGGTTAGAAAGTGCTGTATATACAGTCACGGAAAAAAGTAAGTACACCCCATGTAAAGTTTTGACTTTTTCAACATATTTCAACATACAGCTATTTGATCTTCATTTTTTTTTTTTTTTTTTTTTTTTTTTTTTGTATACAAGATCGAGGCTCGTGAAAGAGCGAACATTAATCACACAGAAAGACAAACCGACACATAAAACATATAACATAGGGAGCGGTAGACAAGATGGGGAGAGAGGGGGAAGGACACAAACACAACATTTGAGAGCAGGGACCGAGAGACATGGAGACATCGAGAGATCTGAGAGAGGGCGAGGGCTTTGGGGGGGGGGGGCGTGGGAAGGGGGCAGTGGGAGAGGTATAAAACATATGGACACTGCCAGGACTTCCAGGAAAGAAGTTGGAATTTCAAACAAGGTGGATCTGGGGTGAATTAGCGGGGGTAGAAAAGATCAAGGTTTTGGATGGGGGAAGATAAGAGATGGTGGTGAACAGCTGTTTTAAAGACCTGGAGGGAGGAGTGGGATTGAAGGGAGTGAGGGAGTTTGTTCCAGAGGCGGGAGAAAAGAGGAATGAAAGAGTGAAGGTGAACGGAGAGCCGAGATTTCGGCAGTTTAACCATCAGAGGGTTGCTGGCAGATCTTGTGCGACCTGTAGGAATATTTGGGGGACAGAGCACAGAGAGAGCTGGGGGTGCAAGGCCGGAGAGGAGTCGGTAGAAGACAGAAAGACCACCTACCTGCCTGCGGTGAGTGAGTGAAAGGCCCTCAGAGATAGCTTCATCGCGGGAGATTCCAATAATTCTGAAAGCTTTGGTTTCAACAGCGTGAAGCCGAGCTAGGTGTGAGGCAGGAGCACCGGCCCATAGGGGAGAACAGTATTCCATTGAGCTGCGGATGAAAGCCTTGTATGTGGTGAGGAGCTCAGGTGTGCCGAGGAAGGACTTCGCACGACGGAGGATGCCCAGTCGGCGACTGGCTTTGGAGGCCAGCTTGGAAATGTGGTTTTCCCAAGAAAGATCATGGCAGATAGTGAGACCCAAAATCTTGAGCGACAGAACTTCTTGGAGAGGATTGTTGAGAAAGTAGATGGGAGGGTTGTCCAGTCGATCTTTTCGGAGAGACATAGTAAGAGTGTGAGATTTGTCAGGATTGAAAGACATGTTCCACTTGTTTGACCAGTCTGTGATTTTGTCCAGGTCTTCAGAGAGTGAGGAGGCAGCAGACTGCCGATCTGAGGGAAGAGGAATGGAGCGGCAGAGAGTGGAGTCATCAGCAAAGAGATAGAGAGGATTTTCGAGAGAGTCAGAGAGATCATTGATGAAGACCAGAAAAAGCACGGGGCCCAGAACACTGCCTTGGGGAACTCCAGCCTGAACAGGAAGAGGAGATGAGAGAAACCCATTCAGGGCCACACGTTGACGACGACTAGAGAGGAAGTCCGCCAGCCATGCGTGGAGATTTCCATGGATACCAAAGGAGGAGAGTTTGGTGAGCAGAGCGGGGTGCCAGACCGTGTCGAAGGCACGTGATATGTCGAGGGAGACAGCTCTAATTTCCTGTTTGGCATTTAGGACCTCCATACATTGTTGAGACAGCAGAAGCAGCATGTCCAGAGTAGAGTGACCTGGTCTGAAACCAAATTGATGATCAGAGATCAAGCCATTGGAGAAGAGGAAAGATTTCATATCAGAAGCAATGATGGATTCCATGACTTTGCTGATAATTGGGAGAAGGCTGATTGGTCTGTAGTTGCTAGGATCTGTTTTTGCACCTTTTTTGTGCAAAGCGGTGATGTTGGCTGATTTCCAAGCAGATGGCAGTTGACCTTGAGCAAAAGAGAGGGTGAAGAGAACAGAGAGAGGGTGAGATAGAGCAGCAGAGCAGGATTTTAGGACCCGTGGGCTGATGCCGTCGGGTCCAGTTGCAGAATCAGAGTCGAGGGTTGACAGAAACTTTTCCACCTTGTCAGGAGGAAAGGACACGGAGTCCAGGAGCAGCAGGGTACGACTGGGTATGGTGGGTACAGAGAGGGATGGGTTTGGGACACAAGATTTAAAGGCAAACACAGAGTTGAGGCATTCAGCTTTTTCACGTGCGGAGTCAGCTGTGTAGCCGTTTGAGGTAAGGGAGGGGATGGAGGGGGAACAAACACCAGAAACGGATTTGACCAGACGCCACCAGGATTTGGAAGAGGGAGACAGATAAGAGAGTTCGGTCTTGAGAACGGAGAGATATTGTTTCCTGGCTCTCCTGAGGGTGGACACACACTTGTTTCGGGCTTTGTGAAAGGAAATGAGATTTCCTTCCGTTGGATTTGCTTTCCAGGAGACGAAGGCAAGTTGTTTCTGGGCAACAGCCTCACCACAAGATTCCGTGTACCATGGACGGGAGGAAGGGTATGACAACTGAAGACGAGATGGGATGAATCTGTGCATGAGAGAGAGCAATTTACTTTGGAAGAATTCCCAGGATGAGTTGATGTCAGAGGTGGTAGAGATGGGAGACCAGTCCAGATGATTGATGGCTGCTTGAAGACCGTGCCAGTTGGCCTGAGTGAAATGCCAGACTCGTCGACGCTGAGCAGGCTCCCTGAGGATGGTCAGAGAGATGTCCGCTTTAACAAGGACATGATCAGATGATCCGATCGGAGCAGAAGAAGAGCAGCAGACATTTTCAGGGAAGTTAGTCATAACCAAGTCCAGAAGAGAAGATGTTCCGTTGACTGAGATCCGGGTCGGGAAATTGACAGATTGTGTCAGTCCCAGTGAGTCGCAGAAGTCCTTTGCTGAGGAGCCATGGCTGGTGAGAGAGGTACCCACACCCAGCCAACTGGCATGATGACAGTTGAAATCACCACATATGAGGAAGAGAGAGTTGGGATGAGTAGATAGAAGTTGGTCCATATCATCAGACAGCGAGATGTAGATGGAGTCATCACTGTTTGGTGGACGGTACAACACACATATGAACAAGAGGTGGGACCGAAGTGGAAGCCGTAGCCAGAGGTATTCCTGGGGGTGAGGTGGAGAGAGTGCAGTGCAGGGCGAGTGAGGAAGAGAGTTTTTGATAAAGATAGCAACCCCGCCTCCAGGACGAGGCTCAGGTCTATCATACCGGAGGAGGGAGTAGCCCGGGAGAGATACTATGGAATCAGAGACATCATAAAGGAGGAAAGTTTCTGTTAAGCAGATCACGTCTGGTTTGACAGAAGCAACCTGTATGGAGAGATCAGTTAAGTTTGAACGAAGGCCCCGGATGTTTGAGGTCCATACCGTTAATGAAGAGGAAGGGGGAGCATCAGATACAGAACAGGGGGGAGGAGGGGTAGGGTAAGATGTGGAAGAGGTGGAAGAGGTAGGGAGAGCTGTTGAAGGTGTGTCAGAGATTTCAGAATAGCTCGGAGAAAGGGAAGGATGGGGCGGACAAAAGGTTTGATGGTGATTGGGTGAGCCACAATGAGGTGTTATTTGAGGAGGGGGAAGAGCGAGGCAGAAGGTTGGGGGAGATGGAGGTGAGAGTTTGAAGGGGGAAGAAGCGGGGAGGACGCTTTGAGGAGGGGGAGTGAGAGGGGGGAAATTGAGAAGCAATGAGGGTGGGGAGATTTGAAGGGGAGGGGTGAGGGGGGAGTTTGGGAGGGAAGGGACAAGGGGAGGGATTTGAAAGGGATGGGATATGGGGGAGATTTGGAGGGGAGGGGTGAGGCAGGAGTCTAGGAGGGGAGGGGCGAGGGGGCGTCTTGGCGGGGAGGGGTGAGGGGGTAGTTTAGGAGGGAGGGGGCAAGGGGGGAGATTTGAAAGGGATGGGTGATGGGGAAGATTTGGAGGGGAGGGGTGATGGGGAAGATTTGGAGGGGAGGGGTTATGGGGAAGATTTGGAGGGGAGGGGTGAGATTGGATTTTTGAAAGTGTACGATTTATGGGAAACGAACATTTATTGCAAAATGAGTTTCTTGTGACCTTCGAGTTAAAAATACGTTTAAGGACGCTGGATGGAGGATGGAGTGCAGGAGAGTTTAGGGAATGTAGAAAAAAGGCACTATAGGAGATGGATATTTTTTTTGGGATGAATTGATTTGGTGAGCAAGTCGAAAGCAGCCTTTTAAAGAAGAAGAAGAAAAAGGTGTTATAAAATATGACGGAATACATAACTTGAGGGGAAAGTGTAAACATTGAAGGTTAATGAGTGAAAACTATCTGGGGAAATGGGGGAGAAACACGTGGTCGAAGAACGAACGAACGAATAAGAATGAATAAACGAATGAGAACCGAGAAGGAAATGTTTTTTTTTTTTTTTTTTTTTTTTTTTTTTTTTTTGAGTTGAGATTTACACAAGGAAGTAGGCGATGGGTGAAAAGACTGGGAATACAGAGAACGAAAGTTATTGGATCACAAACGATGGACCACTGAGAGAAAAACAAAGCCTCAAGGTTGTACAGTGCACACTGTACAAGGCCTTGCTCGCGACACGGCAAACAGACGATCAATTTATGAAAGATAAACACCGAGAAACAACCAAAGTTGCACACAATAACTTCACACACCGAAAGATAAATACAGTTTCGACAAAATACAATTGTGAATAGACTTAACTTCGAAAAACGTGGAGACCGTGTGGAGCTTCGAAAATCCCTCAAATCCCATTTCAACAATATTCATCAATAAAGGTGATATAATGTAACAAATATCATGAAACATTCACATTTTGTAGTCCATTGTATATTTAAATAAACATAAATGCAAATTTCGCATGTGGAAAAAGTAAGTACACCCAGACAATTATCACTACTTAAATACCTAAAATTAGAATGAGGTGCACCAGCTCAGGTGCAAATTATTAGAACATCGTTAGAGAGGATCTTGGAGGAACCTGTCTTATTTAAACCTCAGACATTTAGTTTGGTTTGCTCTTTGATGTTGAAGTGTGCGGCGTCACCATGCCTAGATCAAAAGAGCTCTCTGAGGCCTTCAGCAAGAAGGTTATAGATGCCTACGAGTCTGGGAAGGGATTTAAAAAGATCTCCAAACAATTTGAAATCAATCATTCGACTGTCCGGAAGATCATCTACAAGTGGAGAAGATTCCAAACAACTGCCAACTTGTTCAGGCCACGCCGCACCAGCAAGTTCAGCCCGAGAGCAGACCACAAGATTCTGAAAGAAGACTCGAAGAACCCCAGAATGTCATCACGGGACCCACAGGTAGCTCTTGCCACTGTTGATGTCAAATTGCATGAGTCTACCCTTAGAAAGAGGCTGCACAAATTTTATCTACATGGGAGGTGTGCCAGGAGGAAACCTTTGCTGTCCAGAAAGAACATCAGGGCAAGACTAAAGTTTGCCAATGAACACCAAGGCAAAGACCAGCACTTCTGGAACAATGTGCTCTGGACAGATGAGTCAACGGTAGAACTATTTGGCCACAGTACCAGAAGACATGTTTGGCGAAAACCAAAGACAGCATTTGACCACAAGAACCTGATACCAACTGTAAAGCATGGTGGTGGAAATATTATGGTTTGGGGCAGCTTTGCTGCATCAGGGCCTGGGCAGCTCACCATCATATAATCCACTATGAATTCTTCATTGTACCAGAGGGTGCTTGAGGATAATGTGAGGCCATCTGTCGGAAAGTTGCAGCTCAACCGAAGGTGGACCTTGCACTTAAAAATCACTTTAAAAATTATACGAGCCGGATCCGGATCCGGATCTTCACCAAAATTGAATCGATTCTTCCTTGTCACACACACAACCTGTTCAACAGGTTTCGTCCAAATCCGTCCACAACCTTTTGAGATATCCTGTTATGTATTGTTTTTGGCCCGATCTCGCAATGGTGAAGAATCACTTAAAAACTAGAACGCCACTCAGTAGAGCGCATACTCCCGCCGTGGGTCAAGTTGGAATAGTACGATTTCACAAAAGTTTGAGGGAGTAGTTCAGTGACAACACAAGACAAGGAAACACAAGACAGACTGCACAGATATATCTACACTCTATACACTGCACAGATATACAGTGGAACCTCGACTTACGAGTGCCCCAACTTACGAGTTTTTCGAGATACGAGCCGTCACTCTGGCAGTTTATTGCTTTGAGATGCGAGCCGAGATCCGAGTTACGAGCTTTCGCCACCCGGTCACGTGGTTATCTTGCCGTGCACGTACAGTATCTCTGTCGTATAGCGCTAATGATATATAACGCCGCCGATAATGATATGATAATTTATGATAATCTATGCAGCACGACGTGGTCCTCACGTCACACAAGGCGCCTTTGCCGGCGCAAAACGGCTCTCTCAGGGTCACACTCGGTATCGTTTTGAGCGCACGGTTCAGACCTTCAAGAAAAAGTTTATTTTGTAGAAATCGAGCCACGCGTTCAAAAGATATGACCGGTTTTGTTCGCCGGCACGTCGGCGCTCGAATCGAATCGAGTTAAAACGAACACTGCCGTTGTCGGGTCCGTCTGAGACAACCACCGGGCCTAGAACGCTGGGACCGGTCTCGTTGGATAGGCCTGGATCAGATCTCGAAACGCTGGAAGCTGCACCTCTCTGTGATAATCTTGTGGACCATGACAAGAGATCGTGCGACACGTGGTTATCATGCCGTGCAAGTACAGTATCTCTGCCGTCAACTTGTTCAGAGTGCCGGCGATAGCTCGCCTTCTCTTTGTGGAAAACACGGTGAGATCCTTAACATCCAACAACTAATGGGACGCAAACGGGGCGCCCAGTTTAGCGGTACACCCATTGATGAATCACCCTGCCTGTGATTCACCCATGACAGGTTATAGCTGGGTCGGGATTCAAACCCAGGCTGGACAGTTTAGACTTTAGAGTCAAGTGTGCGTACCTCCAGTCCAGGCCATCCTGCCAACTTGTATGCTGCATACAGGTGAAATATAAAGCGCGAGATATTTTTATATATACTGCATATTTAAAAAAAAATTGGTGTGGTTTTTGGCGGGCTGGAACGGATTAATAGCATTTCAATGCATTTCAATGGGGAAATTTGATTTGAGATACGAGCAATTTGAGTTACGAGCTCGGTCACGGAACGGATTAAACTCGTAAGTCAAGGTTCCACTGTATATCGAAGATAATGTAAAAAAAAAACAAGGCAATTTCACTTGCATTTTCGGATTCAGCGTTCAATTCCATATAGGTGAGTGTATTTTGAGGCATGTGTGACTTCAAATAAAATTCTTGTAAGCCAGGAAAACGTGCGTTTCATTCCTAGGGATACAACATGTAAAACTGGCCCAAACGTCAAAACAAAACTCGCTCATTTTAAGTCGTACAAGCTAATGCGACCACTCATTCTTCTGGGAAGAATCCCGTGCACATTCTGGTCACACTTATAAGTCACCTGTCTATATAAGTTCATCAAATACTGACACCGCGATTGACATTCGCTGAGGTAAATGTTGATATCTCTTCTGAAGTAAAAAAAAAAAAAAAAAAAAGGTTTTAAAGCAATATACGTATCAAACAATACATTTTATGAAACGGGGAAACCTAATACACACTTCGGTGGTTTTAAAATGACAGAATATGTCTGTATTAGAAAAAAAAAAAAAGAACAATGAATACGACGCTGATAACAAAATACACCGCTCTAACGCATAACCACGAGTTTAAACTACATTTACAACAAATATGAAAACTATTTTCATATCACAAAGTTAAATATAGAATATATAGAAGATAATGTTAAAAAAAAAATGAGCTCTATCTTCCAATGGTAAACAATCCTTCAAAAAATTCCTGGATCCGGAATAATATCCTGAGCTTCACCAAAAACTAATCAATTCTTCCTTATCCCAAGGGCAATCATCCCACCAACTTTCATCCAAATCCATTCAGAACTTTTCCAGATATCTTGTTCACAAACACATGAACACATACACGCGCACACACACACACACACACACACACACACACACACACACACACACACACACACACACACACACACACACACACACGGACACGATCGAATGCATTACTCCCTGGCGGGAGTAATTATACTAGCCGGATCAGAATCCGGATCTACACCAAAATCTAATCATTTCGTCCTTGTCACATAAGCTAACTCTCTGCCAAATTTCGTCCGAATCCATCCACAACTTTTTGAGATATCTTGTTCACAAACGGACAAACAGACAGACAGGGGTGAAAACATAACCTCCAACCACCTTTGGTGGCGGAAGTAATAACGCACAGAACCAACCAATATACTTGAAAAATCTTCGATTGTCGCAAGTAATGAAAAACACTCAGAGTGACACTTGGCAAAAGAGAACAAAGTAGAATGGCCCTCAGTAGAGCATCCTTTTTTCCTCAAAAATAATTGTGATTGACTTCAGTGAATCTTCGATTATGCAAATGCAAATCCTCTTCAAATTTTAAGTCAATCGGATGAAAATTAAGGATTTTAGAAATTAGAATAGGTTGTTGACCTTTTGGCCTATGTTGATCTCCAAAATAGTTGGTGGTTGAATTCAGTTAGCTGATATGTAAATCCTATTCAAATTTCAAGTCAATC
Source organism: Myxine glutinosa (assembly GCF_964187855.1). Classification (NCBI taxonomy): domain Eukaryota; kingdom Metazoa; phylum Chordata; class Myxini; order Myxiniformes; family Myxinidae; genus Myxine; species Myxine glutinosa. The sequence continues at coordinate 220,223,519 of NC_136261.1, read as the reverse complement.
GGATAAAAATTGAGGATTTTACATTTTTTTAAAAAGTGGTTGACCTTTGGCCTAAGTTGACCTTTTGACCTCAAAAATATATAGGATTTTGTTGGACCATGAACTCTACCATTTGCTGAAGTTTTGTGAAGATCGGTTTAAAATTGTGACCTGTAGGCAAGTATAAGTGAGCGGACAGACAAACAAATGAATGAAAAATCACTCATAGAGCGATACTTGGCAAAAGAGAACAAAGTAGACTGGCACTCAGTAGAGCATCCTTTTTACCTCAAAAATAATTGGTGGTTGAATTCAGTGACCTGATTTACAAAGTCTTCAAATTTTAAGTCAGTCCGATGAAAATTGAGGATTTTAGAAATTGGAAAAAAAGTGGTAGACTTTTGGCCTATATTGAACTTTTGGCAGAAGCTGATCTCAGAAATAGTTGGTTGAATTCAGTTCACCGATATGAAAATCCTATTCAAATTTCAAGTCAATCGGATGAAAATTGAGGATTTTAGAAATTTGAGGTGGTTGTTGACCATTGGCCTATGTTGACCTTTTGGCCGAAGCTTTATGTCTCTCCGAAGCTTTATGCTTTATGTCTCTCCGAAAAGATCGACTGGACAACCCTCCCATCTACTTTCTCAACAATCCTCTCCAAGAAGTTCTGTCGCTCAAGCTTTTGGGTCTCACCATCTGCCATGATCTTTCCTGGGAAAACCACATTTCCAAGCTGGCCTCCAAAGCCAGTCGCCGACTGGGCATCCTCCATCGTGCGAAGTCCTTCCTAGGCACACCTGAGCTCCTCACCACATACAAGGCTTTCATCCGCAGCTCAATGGAATACTGTTCTCCCTTGTGGGCTGGTGCTTCTGCCTCACACCTGGCTCGGCTTCACGCTGTTGAAACCAAAGCTTTCAGAATCATTGGAAACTCCCGCGATGAAGCTATCTCTGAGGGCCTTTCACTCACTCACCGCAGGCAGGTTGGTGGTCTTTCTGTCTTCTACCGACTCCTCTCCGGCCTTGCTCCCCCAGCTCTCTCTGTGCTCTGTCCCCCAAATATTCCTACAGGTTGCACAAGATCTGCCAGCAACCCTCTGATGGTTAAACTGCCGAAATCTCGGCTCTCTGCTCACCTTCACTCTTTCATTCCTCTTTTCTCCCGCCTCTGGAACAAACTCCCACACTCCCGTCAATCCCACTCCTCCCTCCAGGTCTTTAAAACAGCTGTTCACCACCATCTCTTATCTTCCCCCATCCAAAACCTTGATCTTTTCTACCCCCACTAATTAACCCCAGATCCACCTTGTTTGAAATTCCAACTTCTTTCCTGGAAGTCCTGGCAGTGTCCATATGTTTTATACCTCTCCCACCCCCCCCCCCCCCTTCCCATGCCTCCCCCCCAAAGCCCTCTCCCTCCCACAGATCTCTCGATGTCTCCATGTATCTCGGTACCTGCTCTCAAATGTTGTGTTTGTGTCCTTCCCCCTCTCTCCCCATCTTGTCTACCGCTCCCGATGTTATTTGTTTTATGTGTCGGTTTGTCTTTCTGTGTGATTAATGTTCGCTCTTTCACGAGCCTCGATCTTGTATACAAAAAAAAAGAAAAAAGAAAAAAAAAGCTGATCTCAAAAATAGTTGGTGCTTGAATTCAGTTGGCTGATATGTAAAACCGATTCACATTTCAAGTCAACCGGATGAAAATCAAGGATTTTGACATTTGAAAAAAGTGGTTGACCTTTGGCCTATGTTGACCTTTTGACCTCAAAAATATATACGATTTTGTTAATATTTTGGCCATATATGCAAATCCTCTTAAAATTTCAAATCAATCAGATGAAAATTGAGGATTTTAGAAATTTGGCTTATGTTTACCTTTTGGCCTATGTTGACCTAAAATATAATTGGTGGTTGAATTGAGTGACCAGATATGCATATCCTCTTCAGATTTCAAGTCAATCAGATGAAAATTGAGGATTTTAGAAATTTGACAAAGTTGGTGACCTTTGGCCTACAAACGAACTCTACCATTTGGTGAAGTTTCATGAAGATCATTTTAAAATTGTGACATGTAGGCAAGTATAAGTGAGCGGACACACACACACACACACACACACACACACACACACACACACACACACACACACACAAACCGGAGGTCCAAAAATGTTTTTTTGCCAAGTAACAAAGGGACAGACAAACAAACGGACACAAATGCAATACCCTCTCCTCTGGCGAGGGTAAAAAGTGAAAAGGATGATGCAGCAACGAATAATTGTAATAATCTTAGATTCAAATTCCTGCTTGGAGAAGTATGTATAAAACACATTATTGGTTGGATGCAGAATTTGGGGTTTTTTTTTTTATGTCACGAGCACCCTCTTTCCCATCACAATGGAAGCAATTTGTTACATTCTGCTGCCTTTTGCAACGTTTAACTCATTTCTAATAGGAATGCCGGATTAAAAGGATTTATTCCTGCAAAATCTGCAAAAATGATGTAGGCGTATTCAGCAATGAGTTAATCTTAAGAGCCCTTGGCTGGAAGGAGTTAAGGGACTGTAGTAGAAGGTATTAAAATAACACTCCCAAACTTGAGAGCTGAGAAAAACTATTGCTGACTGGGAGCTCAGTTCTCCTTTTTGGCTTGAATTAGCTTCTCGCCTTCATCCCAGTTCATCTCTTCATTAAATACATTGTCCAGTATGATTAAGCTCTGATGAATGCTGATGCAATGTCTTGTGTTATAATAGAGCAATTATGGTCAGCGTCTGGTTTAATGAACAAATAAAAGTAGTCTATTACATGCGGTAATCTTGCTCTTTGTAACTGATTCCACGGTTTGGATTCCCTGGTGTTGTAACTATGAGCGTGTATGATGTCCTAAGCTGCTTACCTGCTTAAACACCACCTTTCATACACAATAATATACAACAATAGCTAAAGAAAGAACTGGACGGACCAAAAATGTTTTTATGCCTCAGCCGACAAAGTTGCCGGAGGCATTATGTTTTCGGGTTGTCCGTCCGTCCGTCCTTCCATCCGTCCGGGTTAAACCTCGTTTTTCTCAGCAACCATATGTCCGATCGAGACGAAATTTTCAGGGTTGGAGTGACACCCATGCAGAATGTTTTTATGATAATTATGACGTCATAGGTCACGTGGTATGGCAGCCATCTTAGATTAAAAGCAAATAATTAAAAAATTCTTTCTTGGAAACCGCTGAATGGAAAAATTTGAAGCTTGGCACAATGTCAAGTACTCCCAATGGGGAACAAATGCATGATAATGATGACATCATAGGTGAAGTGGTATAGCAGCCAAAAATGTTTTAATCAAATTCCTTATCCTAAAAATCTGAAATTGCATGCACATGATCTATGACCCATTTGTTTTGAAATATTAAATTTATGACATCATAGGTCACATGGTTTGGCAGCCATTTTGGATTGAAGGAAAATGTTAAATAATTATATCTCTGAAATAGCTCACCCTATCGATGCGAAATTTTACAAATATCATCTGACAACACTGTTGCATATAGTTTGAAAATGATGACGTCATAGGTCACGTGGTTTGGCAGCCATCTTGGATAGAAAAACGAACCTATCCGATGCATATTGGTGACACAGTTGCATTGTTCTAGTTTTTAATAAAAAAGCTCACTAGAATGGTTAACAATAACAGCTGAAATGCGATGAATAATTAATAATTATAACTGATTTGACAACTGACCAAGGACGTCTTCGCAAACGGATTTAAGGAAATGGCGAAATTGAGTTCAACGGACAAGTGCAGGTATTGTAAAGTCAAACCAGAAAGCACCAGTCACTTACTCTTGGGTTGCAAAATGAATCCGAAGAACTGTCTACAGAAAGTTATAATCAATGTGTGTGCTGACTAATCCACTGGAATATCTACAAAAACTTCAATCATCATACTAAATACGCAATTTGGTGCCTGTCTGTCTGATCACAATACATTCGGACGTTACTTGTCCAATTTCAACCAAACTTTCCAGGAAGGCTAAGGGTCACATGATGGAGGTTGTAGCAACTTAATTTGCCCCCATACCCAAGGGGATTTTCCATCTTTGGCAAAATCCGAGTTAAAGGTGTATAGATAGATAGCTCATCGTGGCATTTTTCCAAAGCCACATCTAATAACAAAAGTAATAACAACATTGATGATAATACATAATATTAATATTATTACAAAAAAATATTAATACTAATGACATCCCCTCTCCCCAAGAGGTTTTCCTCCTTGGACAAATGCCGTGTTAACGTGTACAACAGCTTCTCATGGTATTTTGTGGGGCACCTCTACCAGATGTAAAATATTATAAACCACAAACATGTGTGATTACCTTTTTTAAAATTCGCTACTGCTGCTTAACACTAAACTGAAAGGGAGGAAACCCGACATCCTTGATGCATAATATGCTCATCACGTCCCTTACAGACTATATACCCCTCACGGACTATATACGCTCCTTTCCCTCCCCCTCCCACCCCCTTCCTCCCCCGGACCCCAACATTTGCAAAGCAGGGTGCCAAACCATGTCAAATTATACACATATGTCCAGAGAGCGACTGGCACTGATCTCTTGTCAGAGATTCAGGGCCTCCATCCGTTTTTGGGAGAGCAGTCTAGGATGAAGTGACTGGGATATAAACCAAATGGATGGACTCAATGAGGTCTTCGGAGAAAAGGAAACTTTTGATGTCAACTACGATCATGGATTTCATGACTTAGTTTAAAATTAGAAGTAAGCTAATGACCTTGTAGATTAACGGTTGATTTTGCACCCTTTTGATTAATACAGTGATATGGGCTGACTTCCAAGGAGAGAGATGGTGGCCTAGGGCAAACGATAGAGGAAACAAAGCAGAAAGAAAATAATCAAGATGCCGATTGATGGTTTTCAGAAATGTGGGCATTGATGCTGGCTGGCCTCATCATAGCATTGGAGTCTAGATTTGGCAGAAACTTTCCCACCTTCTCAGGTGAGAAAGACACGGTGTCCAAGAGCAGTTGTGCAAAAGATAAGGTAGGAGGAGCAGGGGTGAGCATCACCTGCATGAGATTTGGAAGCAAACCCAGAGTTGAGATATTCAAACTTTTCACAAGCAGAGTCAGTTGTGGTGCCATGTGAGATAAGGGAAGATATAGGGGGGGGATCATACACCAGAGTCAGACTTCACAAGGTGTCACCATGACTTTAAGAAAGGAGACAGATTCAAGAGTTCAGTCTTGAGGTTGGCACATGTCGTTTTCTTACTTTCCTTAGAATGGATACATGTTTTGTTTGGGCTTTGTGGAATGACATGAGATTGCATTTGGTCGGAATGGCCTTCATCAAGAGAAAGCATGTTGCTTGATTCCATGTACCAGTGGTGAAGGGATGCAGACGACAGCTGCAGCTAGCTCTCTGACACCAGCAAGAGAGATCTGCACTCTCACCAGAACAGTCAGATTAATCAAGGGGAGCAGAGGAAGAAGAGGAGACCTTCAAATGAAAGTTGGTCATTACCAAGTCTGGAAGAGAGGTTGTGCCAGGTCCATTACCAGGTATGGAAGAGAATTGGCAGAAATCTGGGTTGTAACGTTCACAAATTGGGGTACCTGCGATTGATTGAAGAGGTACCTGCCAACCAATTGGCATTGTGACAGTTGAAATTGGCACATATGAAGAAGAAAGACTTAGTATGGGTGGTTTTAAGTTGGTCTATGTTGGGAGACAGCAAGAGATATATGTAAATGGAGTCATCACCGGTTCGGAAGATGGAGCAGCACACAGACAAACAAAAGTGGCTTGGGAAGGGGAAATGGAAGTCAGAGGTATTCCTGGTGATTTTGAGGGCTTAGAGCAGAACATCGACAGTGATAAATGGAGTTCCCGATGTAAACTGCAACTTCACCACCAGGACAGAATCAGGTCTAACAATATGAAGGAGACAATATTCGTGGAGAGACAGAAAAATCATGGGTATTCTGTGGTGATTCTATAATTTAAGCAGATAATTTTAGGTTTAGCAGGAGCAGCCTGGATTGGGAGATTTGTCAGAATGGATCAAAGGTCTCAGAGTTTGGAGGTCGATACAGTTGGTGATGGGGGAGAATGGGGACTTGGGAGGGTGGACGAAAGTGGGAATGGTGCGAGGGCGTGGAGAGTTTCGAGAGAGTGTGTGGAGGGCATGACCAAATGTTGACAGGGTGGGAACGGGGATGTGGAGAAGGATTGGGGGAGAGGTGGCAAGGAAACACAGAGCAGGAGTGGGGGCGGGGGCACGGGATCAGGATGACAATGGGCAGGGGGACATGGGTATATCAGCAAAGACACAGAGTTTTGGTAGGGCGACTCAGGTGTGCAGAAGATGATGTGGGAGAGGGTATTGACATGAAAAGGTTATCCACTGTGATCCCACTCTCACTTCAAAACAAATTTGTATTCAGGATCCCAAGAAGAGCACTTGACTAACAATGACATCATGACCAGGATAGAGATAGAGTGACTAAAGTCACAAAAGAAAGAGTGCTTTATAAACGCGACAGGAAATGGGGCAGCCCAGGTTTGCGAGCAATTCAGGAATGAAACAGAAAGGAAGGGAAGAGGAAGAGGTATCGGATAAATGCATTTGGAAATAAGAGTAGGGAATGATTAAGCATTTTAAATCGTCATTTAAAAGATTAAAGTTGAGAGTGCGAGTTGAGCAGGGTGGCTATTGAAAGAGAGTTCCTGGAATGACACACGTGGGAGAGATTTCTTGAAAAAGATTGCTGAAATTACAAGTCCTGGACCCATCAATAAACGCCAGAGTAGAACTAGCCAGCAATGGAGTGTACACAAACTTGGTTCAACCAGAAAATTAAATTCAAATAAGCCAATATATTGGTTCTTGGTTGGAAAGAAAATCAAAGTTCAGTCTTCAGCAGGAAAAACCATTGCCAATAGTTTTTTTGGGACATTAATGGTTTATGTGACCCATTGCATAATTGCATCATGATATGTTTGACTACTGATATTGAATGCAGGTCATATCCACCATTTTGGTTTTCTTTCCATTGAACGCCACTGGCAGACCAAGTGATGATGACATTTTGTCATTGAAAACATGCCCGATATAAACTTCTGCATACCATCCTGTCTTTAAACAACCAGAACTCCCATACTTGCTGAGGATTTATCAGTTGTTGCCTTTGAGCACAGTAGGAGTGATTCATCAATCTGTGTATTGTCCCTTGGGTGGATGTTAAACTGGGAGTCTTTGACATGCACCAACTAACGGCATGAGTTGGTGGACGTTAAAGATCCCATGGTGTCTTTCGTGAAGAGTAAGCGGGCTATTGCCAGAACCCTGACCAAATGCCAAATTACTGTTCTAACCTAAAAGAGGCACTGCATAAATTCACAGCTGCTCCCCCATAACATGATTTCATGTGCAGACACTTGCTGCATATGAAAGAATGAGTAGTTCAGATTTTCACCAATGCTAAAAAGTTTCCAAAGTTTCACCCAATTTCCAAAGTTTCCAAAGAAACCAAAAAGTTTCACCCAATCACCATCAAACCTTTTGTCCGCCCCATCCTTCCCTTTCTCCGAGCTATTCTGAAATCTCTGACACACCTTCAACAGCTCTCCCTATCTCTTCCACCTCTTCCACATCTTACCCTACCCCTCCTCCCCCCTGTTCTGTATCTGATGCTCCCCCTTCCTCTTCATTAACGGTATGGACCTCAAACATCCGGGGCCTTCGTTCAAACTTAACTGATCTCTCCATACAGGTTGCTTCTGTCAAACCAGACGTGATCTGCTTAACAGAAACTTTCCTCCTTTATGATGTCTCTGATTCCTTGGTATCTCTCCCAGGTTACTCCCTCCTCCGGTATGATAGACCTGAGCCTCGTCCTGGAGGCGGGGTTGCTATCTTTATCAAAAACTCTCTTCCTCACTCGCCCTGCACTGCACTCTCTCCACCTCACCCCCAGGAATACCTCTGGCTACGGCTTCCCCTTCGCTCCCACCTCTTGTTCATATGTGTGTTGTACCGTCCACCAAACAGTGATGACTCCATCTACATCTCGCTGTCTGATGATATGGACCAACTTCTATCTACTCATCCCAACTCTCTCTTCCTCATATGTGGTGATTTCAATTGTCACCATGCCAGTTGGCTGGGTGTGGGTACCTCTCTCACCAGCCATGGCTCTTCAGCAAAGGACTTCTGCGACTCACTGGGACTGACACAATCTGTCAATTTCCCGACCCGGATCTCAGTCAACGGAACATCTTCTCTTCTGGACTTGGTTATGACTAACTTCCCTGAAAATGTCTGCTGCTCTTCTTCTGCTCCGATCGGATCATCTGATCATGTCCTTGTTAAAGTGGACATCTCTCTGACCATCCTCAGGGAGCCTGCTCAGCGTCGAGGAGTCTGGCATTTCACTCAGGCCAACTGGCACGGTCTTCAAGCAGCCATCAATCATCTGGACTGGTCTCCCATCTCTACCACCTCTGACATCAACTCATCCTGGGAATTCTTCCAAAGTAAATTGCTCTCTCTCATGCACAGATTTATCCCATCTCGTCTTCAGTTGTCATACCCTTCCTCCCGTCCATGGTACACGGAATCTTGTGGTGAGGCTGTTGCCCAGAAACAACTTGCCTTCGTCTCCTGGAAAGCAAATCCAACGGAAGGAAATCTCATTTCCTTTCACAAAGCCCGAAACAAGTGTGTGTCCACCCTCAGGAGAGCCAGGAAACAATATCTCTCCGTTCTCAAGACCGAACTCTCTTATCTGTCTCCCTCTTCCAAATCCTGGTGGCGTCTGGTCAAATCCGTTTCTGGTGTTTGTTCCCCCTCCATCCCCTCCCTTACCTCAAACGGCTACACAGCTGACTCCGCACGTGAAAAAGCTGAATGCCTCAACTCTGTGTTTGCCTCTAAATCTTGTGTCCCAAACCCATCCCTCTCTGTACCCACCATACCCAGTCGTACCCTGCTGCTCCTGGACTCCGTGTCCTTTCCTCCTGACAAGGTGGAAAAGTTTCTGTCAACCCTCGACTCTGATTCTGCAACTGGACCCGACGGCATCAGCCCACGGGTCCTAAAATCCTGCTCTGCTGCTCTATCTCACCCTCTCTCTGTTCTCTTCACCCTCTCTTTTGCTCAAGGTCAACTGCCATCTGCTTGGAAATCAGCCAACATCACCGCTTTGCACAAAAAAGGTGCAAAAACAGATCCTAGCAACTACAGACCAATCAGCCTTCTCCCAATTATCAGCAAAGTCATGGAATCCATCATTGCTTCGGATATGAAATCTTTCCTCTTCTCCAATGGCTTGATCTCTGATCATCAATTTGGTTTCAGACCAGGTCACTCTACTCTGGACATGCTGCTTCTGCTGTCTCAACAATGGATGGAGGTCCTCAATGCCAAACAGGAAATTAGAGCTGTCTCCCTCGACATATCACGTGCCTTCGACACGGTCTGGCACCCCGCTCTGCTCACCAAACTCTCCTCCTTTGGTATCCATGGAAATCTCCACGCATGGCTGGCGGACTTCCTCTCTAGTCGTCGTCAACGTGTGGCCCTGAATGGGTTTCTCTCATCTCCTCTTCCTGTTCAGGCTGGAGTTCCCCAAGGCAGTGTTCTGGGCCCCGTGCTTTTTCTGGTCTTCATCAATGATCTCTCTGACTCTCTCGAAAATCCTCTCTATCTCTTTGCTGATGACTCCACTCTCTGCCGCTCCATTCCTCTTCCCTCAGATCGGCAGTCTGCTGCCTCCTCACTCTCTGAAGACCTGGACAAAATCACAGACTGGTCAAACAAGTGGAACATGTCTTTCAATCCTGACAAATCTCACACTCTTACTATGTCTCTCCGAAAAGATCGACTGGACAACCCTCCCATCTACTTTCTCAACAATCCTCTCCAAGAAGTTCTGTCGCTCAAGATTTTGGGTCTCACTATCTGCCATGATCTTTCTTGGGAAAACCACATTTCCAAGCTGGCCTCCAAAGCCAGTCGCCGACTGGGCATCCTCCGTCGTGCGAAGTCCTTCCTCGGCACAGCTGAGCTCCTCACCACATACAAGGCTTTCATCCGCAGCTCAATGGAATACTGTTCTCCCCTATGGGCCGGTGCTCCTGCCTCACACCTAGCTCGGCTTCACGCTGTTGAAACCAAAGCTTTCAGAATTATTGGAATCTCCCGCGATGAAGCTATCTCTGAGGGCCTTTCACTCTCTCACCGCAGGCAGGTAGGTGGTCTTTCTGTCTTCTACCGACTCCTCTCCGGCCTTGCACCCCCAGCTCTCTCTGTGCTCTGTCCCCCAAATATTCCTACAGGTCGCACAAGATCTGCCAGCAACCCTCTGATGGTTAAACTGCCGAAATCTCGGCTCTCTGCTCACCTTCACTCTTTCATTCCTCTTTTCTCCCGCGTCTGGAACAAACTCCCTCACTCCCTTCAATCCCACTCCTCCCTCCAGGTCTTTAAAACAGCTGTTCACCACCATCTCTTATCTTCCCCCATCCAAAACCTTGATCTTTTCTACCCCCGCTAATTCACCCCAGATCCACCTTGTTTGAAATTCCAACTTCTTTCCTGGAAGTCCTGGCAGTGTCCATATGTTTTATACCTCTCCCACCGCCCCCTTCCCATGCCCCCCCTCACCAAAGCCCTCGCCCTCTCTCAGATCTCTCGATGTCTCCATGTCTCTCGGTCCCTGCTCTCAAATGTTGTGTTTGTGTCCTTCCCCCTCTCTCACGAACTTGTCTACCGCTCCCGATGTTATATGTTTTATGTGTCGGTTTGTCTTTCTGTGTGATTAATGTTCGCTCTTTCACGAGCCTCGATCTTGTATACAAAAAAAAAAAAAAAAAAAAAAAAAAAAAAGTGGAGGTTAAGGAGGTACCGGATTTGAAATGAAACTATGTGAACTAAGTCAAAATAGGCAAATATGTCAAATGAGATCACTGTCAAGCGAAGTCCGACAATATTTTGCAAAACTGAAATGTTTTTTTTTCATGGCCTCCTCTGTTTTCTGCCTGCGGAAACTAACACACTGAACCATGGAGTCCGAGCTATTGAATATTGGCCACAAAGCATGTGGAAGCTTGCGCCACTGGTGATTAAAAGCACGCTTGATGATTTGTGACACTTCAGTTCAGTTACATCAAACTTGAGTGTTATAAAAGCTTACCTTGACACTTTCGTCCAGCATCCAAAAGGCTGAGCTTTTCTGCATGGTCACCATGCACATAAATAACAGAATAGCTGTTGGTAATGTGACCTATATTTCTGGTATTCGCAACTTGGCAATCGATACTCGCCACTTCTGCTTTTTAAGTGCGTTTAATCACCACCGTCACAATCATCTAGGGCAGGGGTTCTTAACCTTTTTCCCTACTTGCACCCCTTGCAAAGCACCAAGTAGTTCTCGCACCCCTGTCCCCACTGTCATGAAAGAATAAAAAAATTATCATGGCTATCAATAACAGATTCATCATGGTTTTAAATTTATTTATATTGTTGTGGTTTTGGAATAAAGGTCAATTCCCCCTCGTAGGTAGACGCACCACAACATGAAGCCTCGCGATAGTTCAGTTATTTCTTAGTGAATGTAAGCGTAGTCCATTCCTGTGTTTAGTTTTGCGTTGAGTAGGCCAGTGAGCTTAGGTGTTCTTTTGGTGCTGAAATGCCACGCGGCAGGCATGAACAAGTCTACCGAGGCCGAAGGGAGGCGCGGCAGGAGGAGTGGCCGGTAAGAACGAGCCACCAATCAGGGCTCGAGGGGAGTGGCTAACCATGATGACCAGAGGCGGGCTTTGGAACATTCGAGTCGGGCCGGGGCGGAGCCATAAAACCCTGCTCCGAGCCCCCCCCCCCCCCCCCCCCACCTCAGTTCCGAGATGAGTACAGTTTCCGGTGAGTTCCGAGTTGAGAAAGAAGGAGTTGAGTTGGCAGTTGAGTTGAGTAAGAGAAGTTCTCGGTCAGAGTCGTGTGCAAGTTACAGTTCCCTGTGAGACGATTTACAGTTCCCCGTGAGAGTGAGTTGGGTTGAGCTTGAGAACGCGAGTGGAGCTGCCGAACGAGCGAATTAAATTGCCTATTGTACACGAACTTTCCCCGTGCCCTGCGCTCTGCGCTGTATTAATCGCGCGCTCGAGAGGACGACCCGCGCCGGGCCACAGACGCGCGATTACCTCCTGCCTGCCTTCGCCTGATACGTGCCGTGAACATCGGAGAGGCACGCCGGGCGAGCTGCCCCCCGGAGCGACCGGTGGCGAAGCGCGCTTGGCGCGCGAACATTCTTCTCTTCTTCCCCCCGTGTGAGTGAGTGGGCCCGTGTCTGGGCTTAAGTAAGATTGATTAAGCTCTGCTCTGTGTCCCCTTTCCTCCTTCATTCTGAAACATTGTACATTGTAAATAAATTGTGTTCTTACTCTGATTTGACCGTCCTGTCCCTTCCATCCATTGGCTTCGCATGGTACGAATAAAACTGCTCGAATCGGGTTCCAATAAAAGTAACAGCACGAGTCACGTCGTACGCATACCACTCGGGCGTACTCGATTAAGCGTGGCTTGTGCGAGGTCCGATCCCCACTTTCGTGGCGGCGTGGGTTAAGGGTACGTGCGAATTTGTCCCGATACCCTTTTTCACGTTTGCCCGGAAGTGGCGATTCGGCCTCGCGGACCCGAAGACCCACGGGGAAAAAAGAGGTTTAATCCCCCCCTCCCCTTTGTAACGGGAACGGGCTTCGGTAGATCCGCAACAATATTTTACAAATTTACATATTTGGCAACTAAATGATTCATTACAATACCAAGGTAACTTCAAATTAGTAAATATTTTTTTCCCATTTGCTAGTACTTTGCATGGTGTGTTGCAAGAAATTGTGCTTGTGCACCAAGCTCAGTGACTTCGTTGCTGTTGGTTGTTCTCTATGATGGTATGGAACCTCGGCGTCTTGGAGCTGAGTGCTATTCGCATGTCGTGCTGAGCATCCAACCGATTTCTGCACTTGGTTTTGATATGAAGCAGACACGAAAATCCAGTTTCACACAGATACGTGGTCGCAAAAGGCACTAGCACAGCGAGAGCCTTCCTAGTAAGTACGGGAAATGTTTCCAGCTGAGACGCCCAAAAGTGCTCCAGATGACCCTCGGTGAACTCCATTTGGATTCCATGGTTGCTTCTCAAATCGATGAGATCTTCTTTGACGTCACTGTCATCATCAATATCCTCCAAATTTATCCAGAAAGGGTGCCTGATCCAGTTATCACACGCTTGCAGCTCTGCACACAAGAAGTAACCATGGAATGAAGTTTGCAGCATTTGAATATGTTCAATAATAGTTAAAACAAAGCCAGGTTGCAAGGAAGCATCCTCAGTGACTGTTCCTTCAAGGGATGGAAAATTCACCAAATTTACCTTCGTTACACGCCTAATCCATAAAACAAGTTTTTCTTTGAATGCAACCAGCTTCTCGCTTGCAGTCACCATGGTGTAGCCTAGTCAAAAAATCTGAAAATGTGCCTTTATAGAATGATTGAGGCATTTTTGAGTAAAAGCAAGCAAACCACTTTTTCTGGGGTAGTTTTTCATGCTGAATATGAATATGTTGTTTGCCAAGCCCAAAAATGCGTAATTAGGTCACTAATCAAGGTCAAAGGTCAATGAGTGCAAAATTCAAAATTTTTGAAAAAATGCTTTATTTTACATCCCCTATCTGTACATTTCAATTATTTTACAATATTTTGCCTAGTAAGGTTGCTAAAGCTTTTCAAAATCTTATTTTTAAAGGAAAACGTGAGGACACATCTATGCTCATTTGCCTTTATCTCTGTAAGGGGCGACAATTAGTTTTTGCGTAATTTGCTTGCAGTTTAACCTCTAAATGCACAATGGGGCAGAGTTTTTATGCTCCTATTGATGGTCTAGAGATAGATTTTATAAAGACAGAATCTAAATGTCACCGGTAAACAACATAGGTCAAAGGTCAATGAGTGCGAAAGTCTTGCAATGACGTAACAGTTACTTGCACTTGAAACCATCCCTTTCACTCAACAGTGAAAGTGGCTTCATCTTTCTGACCCCAATGCATTTGCCATGTTTGTCAAATCATTTCCATTCAGACAGAGCAGGGTGTTCTTCAATAGACCCTTAATGATGAAGAATGAATCTAATAGCCTAGCATAAGCCATCTAGTTCGTACCCTAGGCATCAGGCATTAAACATTTCAGGAGTACAGGTAAGGGTCTTTTTAAGATTGTTAAAAAATGAAATATAAAATCAAATGAAAGTAAAGGAATGCATTCTTCTTTGGTGAGATACATGTACATACAAATGTGTAATGTATGCTTGACATCTCACATCATAGGCAGGCCTACATACATGTACATTTACCTAACAGTAGCAAAAAGACAGGCAGGGCATGGGCATTGACGATGAGTGCCTAATGCATCTACCACTAATGAATTAGTGATATCGGTTAGATGTTTTGTCTTGAAGAAGCTTTACTTTGTGTCTTTGAGAATAAGATTAAAACCCGGGCCAACACTGCCTGCGCTTATTCGATCATTTAAGGGCTGTTGCAGTATATCATACAACGTTGTAGTTTTCATGGTCAGAACATGCGTGCCTGGTGCTTAGTTTGGTTTCTGTTTCTCCCCTCAGGCCAACCATGGAACCTATTGCCAGCCTCAAGCGACAGCGTGAGGATGTGTCGTTTGAACTTTGTATCATTTGTCAGGGAACTAGCCAGGTCAAAGATACGATTTTCAACCAGACAAACCAGGGTATTGCTGCCATCAGAGAGGCGACCGAGCTCCGATGCAAACTTAGACACTATGAATTTCGATCAGCCGTGGACAGGCTTTCGACTCTCTTTGCAGAGCCTCCAGAAAGTCTCCCCAAACTTAAATGGCATAAGCTATGTTACTCTGCATACACACACAAGGGGAAAATAAATGCTAAGCTAGCCAAGGAACAATCGAAAAACGAAAAAGATCCTGAAAGAAAGAGTGTTTCGGCTGAAGCATGTCCGTTTTTACGCAGTAGTACTACTAAGATGAACTGGACATTGTGTATGTTCTGCCAGAACTTTGACAAGAAGCAGAAGACAAGTCGTGTCACAACCTTCAAAATGAGTAATGAAATTACGGAAAAAGCTAAATTTGTACATAACATCTTAGTCCGTACTGCAAATGAGAATGATTTAATCTCAGCTGAGGCATGTTACCATGTTAACTGTCTTAGTAAATTCTTTAGGGATGTCAAAAGGGCGGAAACTGAAAGCAAATCAGCAGACATGGCGATATCATGGTTGTGTCAAGAGCTGCGTCACTCTGCTGAGAAAGGGCACGTATTTGAACTATCTGCAGTGTTCGAGAGGTACAAAGAGTTAGCCAGTGAGTGCGACGGCACAATTCCTACATCGTATCTTAGTAGACTGGGGACTTTTAAAGAAACTTTGTCGAATTGCATTGGGGACATTTATGAATTTCTTGTGCTAAGAAATTTGGCGCCTTCAGAGAAACAAACTTTGCTTCTTCCACGCCATTTCAGTCACATACCTCTTTCAGAAATGGTGTGCGGTCAGAACAGTGCAGACTATATTCCCATATTTAGACAACAGGATGATCATTTTCTGTCTTTAGTGCACGTTGCTCTGCAACTCCGCAGTGATATCATGTCACAATGTCACATCCTGCATTCGAAGGTTGCGATGTAAGCGAAAAAGCAGAGTTGGCAAGTGTACCACCATCTGTACTCATGTTTGTGAATATCTTGCTTGGAGGCCAAAGTAGTGTCGATGCTGAGTTTGACGAAAGTGAGATGTCTGAAACTGGTTGGGTGAAGAAGACAAGGGTCCTTAGCATTGGACAAGACATGGTCTATGGTGTATGTGGAGACAAGAAGGCACCGCCTAAACACGTTGGAATGGGTATGACGCTGCACCAGTCAACTCGATCAAAGAAATTAGTTGAGCTATTCCATAATGCTGGGCACATAATCAGCTATAACCGGGTTCTTAGGTATGACACTGCCATGGCTGAAAACACTCTGAAAGCGCTTGATCAAGAAACTGGGGCAGTTGTTACCAGCAACCTGGTTTCGGGACGATTTGTGCATTTTTCTGGCGACAATATTGACATCAATGACTCTACCCTAGATGGCAAAAATACATTTCACGCTACTCAGTTAGCTGCCTGGCAGAGGGGGCCATCTGCTGAAAGCGGTCTTGGAGACATCAAACCATCCAATACGTCAACGTTGGATATACCAACAGCAGTTGAAAAGATCCATGAGGTATACATCAACAAGGATACCCTCATTCCCGAGTTTGGTGAGGTTGAAACAGGATGGTTTCTTAGGGAGAAAGATACTGGCAGTGCTCTTCAAGACAGTGAACATCGGGACATGGCATTCTTAGCATCTCGCCAAGGAGAAAGCGAAAGATATTCCTGGACCACGTTCAACCAGTTGCACAGCACTAAGGAGGAACCACCCAAAACTACCATTGGCTATATGCCAATCATACTAGCCCCAGCTCATGAACATTCCACTTTGAACACCATGGTGCGCAGGGCACTACATGTCGCAAGGGCCCTGAATAACCGCTACGCTGTGATAACAGTTGATCAGGGGTTGTATCCCCAACTGATGGAGCTGAAATGGTCAGTGCCCGACTTCAGAGATACCCTAATTCCAAGACTAGGTGGGTTACATATCACTATGAATTTTTTGAAAGTGCTAGGGCAACATACAGAAGATTCTGGTATACATGAGCTGTGGGTTGAAAGTGGTTTACTTGGGCCAAATTCGGCTGACAAGGTTAAAGACGGAAAATCTTACGCAAAAGCAATGAGGGCACACAAATTAACTTGATAGCAGATACCAGAATGATTGTACACTGCCTTCATGCCGATGCACCAAACTTTGTGGTCGCAGCGCGTGACACAGATGTGTTGGTGCTGTTGCTTGCCAACTTCAGTAAAATGTCTTGCGTAAAACTTTGGATGAGAGCAGGAACAATTAAGAAACGGAAGTATGTTCCTGTGCATGACATAAAGTCGGAACTTGGACTTGCTGATCATGTCTATGAGACTTTACCAGCATTTAATGCGTTGACAGGATGCGATACGGTTTCATTTTTCTCAGGACACTCAAAGAAAACAGAATGGGATATCTTCCTTGAACACAACAGTCTGCTTCAAGATCTTGGCAAGTTTCCGACACCATCAAAGAAGGTCACAGAAGATGCTGAAAAGTTCATTTGCCATATCTACAAGGAACCATCTGAGAACTGTAATCAAGCCCGCATTAAACTGTTCAACAAATGCCATGCAACGGAGACCCTACCTCCATCTAGTGATGCAGCAAAGTTCCACATAGAGCGTGCAAACTACCAAAGTTTCATTTGGAGAGAGGCCAGTAATCCAATGACAGATCTGCCACCGCCGACTGATTGTGGATGGAAACTCGTTGATGACAAGTTGTCACCGGTTCTTACAACTTTACCGTCAATTCCAAAGGGATGCCGAGAACTTACTCAGTGTGGTTGCAAGAAAGGTTGCAGTTCTGATAGTTGCTCTTGTCGGAAGTGGGGGAAACAGTTCTGCACTGAGGCCTGCAAGTGCAATGCCAGTGAAACACCATGTCGAAACAGGCCAAAGTAGGGGGGGGGGGGGGGTCAGAGCTTACACAGTTAAGCTAATTGGCATTCCCCTGGATGGCTCCTCCTTCCAGCCAATCAGTCTGACAGACTGCAATTGATTCAGGATTAATTAGGAATACATGTGATAATGATCAACTGCCTGCACTCCAAACATGTTTGCCATGAAGTGCATTTTGCGCCTTGTGCCATGTAAGTGCACTTTGCGCCTTGTGACCGTTAGCCTTAATTAAGTGGCTAATTAGTCAAATATTGACATTTAGTGTAGAAAACAATCTTGCTATTATATAGGACTCAGGTAAACCACTTCACTGATGGTATTTAAGGCAACAATTCAAGTGAATTAAAACAGTATGTCAAAAAACGAAAAGTTGCTTCATTACGGATATATTCACAAAAATCAGATTTTTTCCCATCACAATTCCCTTTACTTTCATAATTGTGAAAAGCTGTAGTAACCTTACCAGACAAAATACTGTAAAATAATTGAAATGTACAGATAGGTGATGTAAAATAAAACATTTTTTCAAAAATTTTGAATTTTGCACTCATTGACCTTTGACCTTGATTAGTGACCTAATTACGCATTTTTGGGCTTGGCAAACAACAGATTCGTATTCAGCACGAAAAACTACCCCAGAAAAAGTGGTTTGCTTGCTTTTACTCAAAAATGCCTCATGAATTCACGTTTCCCAGAAATTTGACTAGTCTAGTGAGCCCCTTTCCCTGCAGAGAGCGATTGAGCTCATTGAGTGCTGTGAACACATCAGCCAAATAGGCAAGCATCTGAACAAACTCAGGAGAATCAAAATATTCAGCTATGTCTTGTCGCTGTTCATGGAGAAACTGCTGAATTTCCTCCGGCAATTCAAACACACGGGATAATACACGACCACGTGATAACCATCTCACTTCTGTGTGATACAAAAGCACAGTATGTTCTTGACCCATTTCTTCGCAAAACAACTGAAACAGTCGATGATTTAAAGCTCGACCATGAATCATGTTCACTATTTTCACACAAACATCCAAAGTCTTCCTCAGGTTTGGAGGCAATGCTTTTGCTACAAGTGCATGCCGGTGAAGAAAGCAGTGGATGATCTTCACGTCTGGAATTTCTTTTCTGATTAGTGTAGCAAAGCCTGAACGGTTGCCCAACATGACTGGTGCTCCATCAGTACATATCGAACCAATCATGTTGAGATTGAGTTGGTGTTTTGTGAAGAATTCTTTTATCATATTGAACACATCTACAGCTTGCGTAGTTGCTTTCAGTGACTGACAGAAGAGAAAATTTTCTTCAACTTCTTTGTCCTTGACGTACCGAACCACTACCAGTAGCTGACAGCAGTTTGACACATCTGTTGTTTCATCCACTTGGAGGCTAATCTTCACTGGACACGCCTTAATATCTGCGACAATCTGTTCCAGAATATCTTGACTCATGTTGATGATTCGGTTATGTATCACATCATTTCATAAAGGTACTTGTTGCAGTTTTTTTTTCTGCCTCCTTGCCGAGAATAATCTTTGCCATTTCAAGGGCCCGCGGCTTTATCAGTTCCTCGCCAATTGTATGAGGTTTCTTTGACTTAGCAACCTGGTATGCAACTTGATAAGAGGCAAGCAACATAGGTTTCTCTGTTGGTGAAAATCCATACATTGGCAAAGTGCAGGCATGATCAAACCTAGTTCCTTTGGCTTTTAATGTTGCGATGTCGTTCCCTGCATCCCTGCCGCCATGTTTGCTCTGGAAATGTTCATTGAGCTTTGATGGTTTCAAATTTGAGTTTGAGAACATGACGCTGCACAGGAAGCACTGTGGGCGTTGTGTACCATCCTCCGCAATACACGTGAAGCCATATTGAACATAGTCATCGTTCCACCTTCGTTTTTTGGACATCCTGAAGACTAACCTAGAAAAAAAAAAAAAAACGATGTGGCATTAATATTGACTCCTAGCAGAAGTACCCGGCATTGCCGGGTCGGGGTGGGGGGGGGGGGGGAGGCAGGAGAGGAAGGGGTTCAGATATATGCTGGTGGGTGAATGTGGCTCACGTTTCTGAGGTAAGTGTGATGCCGATCAGGAAGACGAAGAAGCCGTACTACCAAATTCGTACACTTCTGGAACTCAAAAAAAACGATCTTTTTTTTCTTCAAAACGTTCTCTTTTTTGGCCTAAAACACTCCCAGGCACTCACTGATGAACCTCTGAAAGTTTGACGAAGATCCGTTCAGCCATCTCTGAGAAAAATGGCGACACAGACACACACACAGACAGACATCTCCCTTATATAGTAGATAATAATTAATTAATAATAATAATAATAATCTATAAATTATATATATACGATAATATAATTATTATTATATAATTAATAATACAATAATTAATTAATATTGGGATATTAAAACCAAGAAACGGTGTATAGCCAAACCAAGTTTAGGCCGAGAAAAATATATTTCCGCTCTCTGGTCAGCGCGCGCATCGATTTTGACCCTGCGCATCAACAATTTTTTTTTTTTTCCAACAGTAACCTACCGACAACAGCGCGCGTCTGTTGTTGCCGTGCCAGCGCGCTATCTCGGGAAATACGGGTCTGTGAGGGTCGCCATTGGTATCGACGTTCGCGCACGGTTCTCCCCTACAAAACTCCGTTTAGTTTGTCCAAATCCAACCATTCCAAAGATATGAGTAGTTTTGTGTGTCGTGACGTCATGAATCCAATCGGCTGGATATTGTCATTTATTGAAACGAAGACGTTCTTTGTCGGGTTCGTGTGAAGCAACCAGAAGACCGAGAGAGCTGCGGGTGGTCTCGTTAGTTAGGCCTGGATCCTATCTCGTTTGTCATGAAGTTGTAAGTGTCTGTGATAATCTGGTGGACTGGGAGAAGAGATTGTGGGAGACCGTCGGCCTGTTAGACCACTTGCACATGCGCAGTGTTGACGCGATCGACGCATTGAAATGTTTGACGGTACGGCAAGACGATCTCGAGAACGAAATGGCAGTCTATCATATGCTTGAAGAACTTAATGATTTTCAGAATAAATACATTTTAAAATAACTTAAGCTTGTGTTCATTATTTACAAAATGGCCTACCAAAGACATTGGCTGTCTTTAATTTCTCTCTGGACGGCGCCACGGCAGATGAAGAGGACCGCAAGGCATGAGGACACAAAAAACACATCTATATGTGCAATCCATGTTTTCAAAAAAAAAGAAAGAAAAAAAATGCATCGCCGCATCAATTCTGGAACTTTGGTCTGACCAGAGACCAGCAATATATTTTTTTCGGCCTTACATACAGTCACGTGAAAAAGTAAGTACACCCCATGTAAAGTTTTGACTTTTTCAACATATTTCAACATACAGCTATTTGATCGTCATTTCAACAATATTGATAGATAAAGGTGATATAATATAACAAATATCATGAAACATTTACATTTTGTAGTCCATTGTATAATTTAAATAAACATAAATGCAAATTTCGCATGTGGAAAAAGTAAGAACACCCCATGAAGTGTTATTTAAATCTTTTTAACATATGTGGACATATCAATATTTGATCTTCATTTAAACAGTATCTATAGATAAAGGTGATCTAATTGAACAAAAAACAATGAAAAATTGACTTTGCAATAATTTATTTAACTAAAAATTGTTGCACAGCATGCACAATTGCATGCACAGCTCGTTTCAAATCCCCCCACAACATCTCGATGGGATTTAGATCCGGGCTTTGACTTGGCCATTCCAGAACCCTCCATTTCTTTCTTTTCAGCAATTCCTTGGTGGATTTACTGGTATGTTTGGGGTCATTGTCATGTTGCAAGGTCCACCTTCGGTTGAGCTTCAACTTTTCGACAGATGGCCTCACATTACCCTCAAGCACCCTCTGGTACAATGAAGAATTCATAGTGGATTCTATGATGGTGAGCTGTCCAGGCCCTGATGCAGCAAAGCTGCCCCAAACCATAATATTCCCACCACCATGCTTTACAGTTGGTATCAGGTTCTTGTGGTCAAATGCTTTCTTTGGTTTTCGCCAAACATGTCTTCTGGTACTGTGGCCAAATAGCTCTATATTTGACTCATCTGTCCAGAGCACATTGTTCCAGAAGTGCTGGTCTTTGCCTCTGTGTTCATTGGCAAACTTTAGTCTTGCCCTGATGTTCTTTCTGGACAGCAAAGGTTTCCTCCTGGCACACCTCCCATGTAGATCAAATTTGTGCAGCCTCTTTCTAATGGTAGACTCGTGCACTTTGACATCAACAGTGGCAAGAGCTACCTGTACGTCCCGTGGTGACATTCTGGGGTTCTTCGAGACTTATTTCAGCATCTTGTGGTCTGCTCTCAGGCTGAACTTGCTGGGGTGGCCTGGCCTGAACAAGTTGGCAGTTGTTTGGAATCTTCTCCACTTGTAGATGATCTTTCCAGACAGTCGAATGATTGATTTCAAATTGTTTGGAGATCTTTTAAAATCCCTTCCCAGACTCGTAGGCATCTATAACCTTCTTTCTGAAGGCCTCAGAGAGCTCTTTTGATCTAGGCATGGTGACACCGCACACTTCAACAACAAAGAGCAAACCAAACTAAATGTCTGAGGTTTAAATAAGACAGGTTCCTCCAAGATCCTCTATAACGATGTTCTACTCATTTGCACCTGAGCTGGTGCACCCGATTCTAATTTTAGGTATTTGAAGTAGTGATAAATGTAGGGGTGTACTTACTTTTTCCACATGCGAAATTTGCATTTATGTTTATTTAAATTATACAATGGACGACAAAATGTAAATTTTTCATGATATTTGTTATATTATATCACCTTTATCTATCAATATTGTTGAAATGAAGATCAAATAGCTGTATGTTGAAAAAGTCAAAACTTTACATGGGGTGTACTTACTTTTTCACATGACTGTACTTAGAAACAGTCATAGGAGATCTCACTACAGTGCACGTCAACACTCCTACTCGCAGGTCAGTCTACATCCCACGCTAGAACTACAGGAAATGACTACAATACCTTTTTGCCGACTATTTATACATGAATCCGCCACCACGATAACTCCGCCCCATCGCCGACAAGCACATACATGTATTCGCCTCTTATCTCTCGTTCTCCTATGCACGCTACAAAACGTAATATACCCACTCTATTACATCAGCTCTTGTTTCAGAGCATAATATTTATTTATGTGGTCAATTGCATCATAAAAGTGACAAAATAAATATAATTTTTCTCCACATCCAAAAGATCAACCATGTTTGAGTACAACATACTCGCACCCCTAACAGACCTGTCTCGCACCCCCTAAGGGTGCGAGCACCCCTGGTTAAGAACCCCTGATCTAGGGGCTTTGCGGCCACTTCACTGTGACCCACAGCGAAGGCTCTGTGCCCATGGCCTATTGACTCAACAGTTTACAGACTGGACTCGGCAATTTGCTCCCTGGGGCATCTCGCGAATGATTCCTCATTATTGCAAAGCATTGTCATGACACTTTGCTTTTGGCCGTGGCCTCTCAACAGAAATTAGTAGGATTTAAGGGAATCGTGGAGATGCATCCAATACAGATTTTTTTTTTTTAACTGATGCACACTGATGTATGCTGTACTTATTTCATTTGACGCACTTGTCCATTTTCACTCGGTTCACAATTCCAATCAAGTTCAACCTTAACCTCTACCTCTTAGGATTCGGTATTGATGAATAAAAACACAGTGCGAGACTTATCCTCATTGTTTAAACAAAATCTGGTATTCTGAAGTTTGTATTTTTACCTTTTCCAGTGAGAAAATATCACCATTGCTTGGTCATCTTGTCCAGTTAAATGGAAAAAACAACTAAAGTTGATCCGAACCTTACAAAATACCAGAATTCAATGCAATAATAATATTGTGACTTAGTTATGCTTGGGTTCCATCCATGTGGACTTTTTTGGAAAATGGAAAAACTATCAATGTACAGTATTACAATGATTTGCCACACAATGAAGAGAGACAAGCAAAACGCAGATGATCGACCAGGTATTGCTCTATCCGGGTGCGACATTGCAACATCATAAAGTTTGCCCTCGTATGTCAAATATGATCATGCTACTCGAGCATAGATTGGTTGGGAAGTTTTAAATCATCATCTAGTCCAGACTTATCACTTTGAGATTGTCATCTCTTTGGACCACTCAAAGAACATCTTGTGACATTAAGTTTGTGAATGATGAAGACATGAAAATGCATGTATAGAAATGGGATTTTATTAATCAAAAAGATTTCACCGCTGATGGATTCCAGGTGTAACATGGTATAAATAAATATGTACAAATAGCTCTGAAGAATATTTTAGGAAATAGGTGAGGTTTCATGAACTTACTGGTACCTTTTGAATTTGTTGAATAAAAGGCTTACACCAACCTCGAATAGCCCTCACATGAAGTAAAAGAGCAGGAAGGTGAGGGATAAGTCGTTGAATTTATATGGTGAAGTGAAAGAGCATTTTTCATGATGAAGTCTAGGCTGTCTAACTTTCAGGCCCTTGTTTAGGTTCACCCTCCCCAGCTAGTTTTTAATGTGGCCAAAACACTGCTTTTTTGGAAGAGGATGCCGTCCTGAAAGTTCATTTCCTTGAAAGAGTAGCATTCCTGACTTAAAGGTAGCAAAAAATCGCTTGGCACTCCTTTTTGGCAGCAATGCTACATGAGACTTGACATTAAAGGGACATTACGCGGACCCCGGGCCGTTTTTCCCAAGTGGGGTCCACAGCTCTTTCCCGGTCGGCTTTTCATGCCTCCTGCGCCTCAGGAATGTGTTGCACAAAGTGGTCCGGTTTTCCCCGTCGGGGGGTAAGCCTGGGAAATGAGATGTCGGGGTCCTGGGACCTTCCCGGGCACTCCGGGAACAGGAGCTATCCTGTCCCAAAGCCTCTTCTCGTGTATCTATGTGTCAATGAAGCGAAGGCAGTCGGTGGGCAAAACGCTCCAAACAAAAAACTAGCTGCAAGACACTTCATTGGTAAATCATCTGTAAATGTACAAAATTTCCAATTGTTTCATTACCTACTCTACCGAAGGTGGACGGCTTCAGAAAGTATTCACACCCCTTGACTTTTTTCACATTTTGTTATGTTGCAGCCTGGTTGGAGAAGGTGGATCAGACTCAGCAACGGTTGCTAGAGTGAGATGTGCATGGAAGAAGTTTTGGGAACTGAGTGGCGTACTGACGAGGAGGGGAGTGTCGTTGAAGCTGAAGAGAAAGGTGTATGCTGCATGTGTGAGAAGTGTTATGATTTATGGGAGCGAGACATGGGTCATGAATGTAGAGCAGCAACGAAGACTGGAAAGGGAGGAAATGCGAATGGTTTGCTGGATGTGTGGAATATCGTTGAGAGAGATGAAGACAAATGATGAATTGCGAAATATGATGGGAATAGAGCCTGTGATTGATGCTGTGAAGAGAAACAGGTTGAGATGGTTTGGTCATGTGTTGAGGAAGGATGAAAGTGACTGGTTGAGAAGAGTGATGGAAATGAATGTAGAAGGAAGTAGAGGACGGGGAAGATCGAGAAAGACTTGGCTAAAGATGGTGGAAGAGGAAATGCGGGCAAGGGGTTTAACAAGGAGAGATGCAGAAAATAGGGCAAAATGGAGAAGATTGTCATGGGGCCCGCAAGGCTAACCCCTGCTCTAGCAGGGAAAATGGCCTTAAAATGCCTGTTGTTGTTTGTTGTTGTTATGTTGCAGGCTGAATTTAAAATTGATTAAATCGAGATTTTTTTCACTGATCTACAAATAATACCCCATAATGTCAAAGTGCACATTTTTTTAAACAAAATAACAAAAAAAAAAAAAATACAGAAATATCTAATTTGCACAAGTATTAAACCGCCTGAGTCAATACTTCGTATAAGTGCCTTTGGCAGCGATAACAGCTTTGAGTCTTCTTGGGGATGTTTAGGGATGATAGACATCTTGGTCTATCATCATTGATTTGATAGACATTGATTTGGAAATCTGCGCTTCCAATAGAGCTGAAACGAAACTTCTTTAGAGCAGCTGTTGAATCAGTTCTTGTATATGGGGCAATTACATGGACCTTGACATCATCACTAGAAAAGGCCCTGGATGGTGCATACACTCGCATGCTCAGAGCAGCCCTTAACATCTCACAGAAAGAGCACCCCACAAAATATGAATTGTATGCAAAAATCCCACCAATCAGTGTAACCATACGTCAACGTAGATTAAGATTCGCTGGGCACTGCTGGAGAAACAAAGATGAGCTCGCAAGCGATGTTTTACTTTGGTTACCAACTCACGGCAAACAGGCACCAGGGAGACCTGCGAAAACATATATCGATCAGCTTACAAATGATACTGGGTGTCTGGTTAACGAACTACCTAATGCCATGAGTGACAGAGATGAATGGAAGAAACGTGTCATGGAATGCCGAGCAAGCTCGACGCAGTAAGTAAGTAAGACATCTTGGGGATGATAGACATCAGCTTTACACATCTGGATTTTGGGAGTTTCTCCCATTATTCCTTGCAGATTTGTTCAAGCTCTGTCAAGTTGGTTGGGGAGCATCGTTGAACAGCAATGTTCAAGTCTTTCCACAGGTTATTTTTGCAAAGTCCAAGTGTGCTGTCATGTGCCTTTTTCTCAGGAGTAGCTTCCATCTGACCACTCTCCCATAAAGCCTACATTTGTGAAGGGCTGCAGAGACTGTTGTCCTTCTGGGAAGTTCTCCCATCTCACCTAAGGAACTCTGTAGTTCTGTCAGAATGGTCATTGAGTTCCTGGTCACCTCACTGACCCAGGTCCTTCTTGCCCAGTTGCTCAGTTTGGTCGGACGGCCAAATCTAGGAGTCTGGGTAGTTCCATTTTCTTTCCTTTTCCTAATGATGGAGCTCACTGTGCTCTTGGAAACTTTCAACACTCTAGAAACTGTTTTATACCCTTCCCAGATCTATGCCTCCTCATAATTCTATCCCAGCTTTGGCTGTATGCTTGGGGTCATTGTCCTGTTGGAACGTAAATCTTCTATTTGTAACAAGACATCTCAAAACGTTGTGGACAAATTCTGACAATAATTGGTGGATAGGTTGGTTGTGTAACAAGGAAGGATTGATTCAATTTTGGTAAAGATTCAAATCGACACGAGAATTTTTAAAAATTGAAAGTGATTCTTCACCATTGAGTGATAGGGCCAAAAACGATACATCGCATGATATTTCAAAAGGTTGTGGACGACTTATGAAAAAACTAGGTGGAAGCAGTGTCAATGTACAAGATTCAGTCAGAAGCCAACAATGTCATCATCTTCATCTTCATCAAATGCCAGCTGTGTTGTCTTTGTACAACCAGATCCCCTGCAGTTTCCACAAGCAAGAGTATACTCAATGTTGTGCTTCTTGCAGGTGTACCTCAAGCTGCTGCAGTCGGTCTGGCAGTTGCACCTGATGGCCGGCAGCGGCTCCTCAGGAGCAGGAGCTAGGTTTGTCTGGAGGGTGACAAGCCCGTCTTTGCTCTACCGCCATCCCCACTAGCTCTTTTGGAAGGAGTCCATCCCCAGATCACTTCCACTCTTTAACCTGAAAGTACACAAAGACTGCGGTACTTTGCTGCTGCTGGTGTCGGTGGTAAGTTATATGGTTGAATGTGCTGGAAGCCACCTTCTCATAGAAACGCGTGTGACTTGTGAGAGTCTAGCTTTTCGCTGGGTTTCCAATTGTAGATGTTCCCCAATGCTTTCTCTCCTACAGCTACAACATCATCGGTATAAACTGACTGTGCATCAAACACCTTGGCTTGCTCACGGAAGTGATTGCATGTCTAGAATGTATTGAGGGAAGCCCCTTTTCCGATCCGGTAGAGGCGAGATGTTGTGTCACATCCAAGGAAGGCATGGAGAAAGTAGAAGCACTTGCATATATCTGGGCCAAGCTGTTCTTTGACCACCTTGATGTTCCAGATGTGACGGTTCTTTATGTTCTTCTTCGACTCTGGGAGGAAGAACAGGTCATGAGACTCTAAGCTTGCAAGGTAGCACAGTAGGACGAGGAGGTCAGTGTCATTGCTGACCAGCACACTGTTGGTGACCGTAGCAGACTCCACAACGAGTTGATGGCATCTCTTGAAGCATGGTGAATGGTTCCTCTCCCATGTGTCTGACAGTTCGTTCATATGCGTTCCCCCAATCAGGTGCCTATATATGCTTTCCCACAATCCCAAAATATAAAAAATATATTGATTTCAGGACTTTCCCCTTGCAGGATTTCTTAAGATTTTTTTTATATATCACGGAGGATACCTTTTCTAGGTATGATGCAAGTGAGAGAGCTTTTGTTGCAATTTGTTTGAGGCCATGGGATATAATGCCTGTACTACATGTGATAGTAATATCTGTCCCAATGCTGTAAATTTTTAACTTTCTGTCCAAATACTATTGTTGCCTAGATTGCAGAGGTTATGTTTTGAGAATTTTTTTTTTTTTTTTTTGCATACAAGATCGATTCTGAAGATAAGAGATGGTGGTGGACAGATGTTTTAAAGACCTGGAGGGAGGAGTGGGATTGAAGAGAGTGAGGGAGTTTGTTCCAGAGGTGGGAGAAAAGATAAATTAAAGAGTGAAGGTGAGCAGAGAGTCTTGATTTTGGCAGTTTCACCATAAGAGAGTTGCTGGCAGATCTTGTGCAGCCTGTAGGAATATTTGGGGGACAGAGCACAGACAGAGCTGGGGGAGCTAGGCCGGAGAGGAGTCGATAGAAGACAGAAAAACCACTACCCTGCCTGTGGTGAGTGAGTGAAAGGCCCTCAGAGTTAGCTTAATCGCGGGAGATTCCAATGATTCTGAAAGCTTTGGTTTCAACTGCGTGAAGCCGAGCTTGGGGTGAGGCAGGGGCACCAGCCCAGAGGGGAGAGCAGTACTCCATTGAGCTGCGGATGAAAGCCTTGTATGTGGTGAGGAGCTCAGGTGTGTCAAGGAAGGACCTCGCATGACGGAAGATGCCCAGTCGGCAACTGGCTTTGGAGGCCAGCTTGGAAATGTGGTTTTCCCAGGAAAGATCATGGCAAATAGTGAGACCCAAAAGCTTGAGTGACAGAACTTATTGGAGAGGATTGTTGAGAAAGTAGATGAGAGGGTTGTCCAGTCTGTCTTTTCGGAGAGACAAAGTAAGAGAGTGGGATTTGTCAAGATTGAAAGACATGTTCCACTTGTTGAATAGCTATTATTGAAAGTGCAACAAAACAAAAATATTAAGTGGAAATGTAAAAAAGTGATGTATGTAAATGTGTGTGGGATTGTATGTTAATGTCATATTGAATGAGGTTTTTTAATACAGGCTCTAAGGCTCCTGGAGGAGCTGGGACACAATTCACGCACCCATGCAGACAAATACATGAGACAACACCAGACTTTGGAAGTGATGCTGCTGAGATTGGGGAAAGTGATGGTACTTCCCAGAGCACTCTGGGTACCAACGACGTCACCTTCAGGACCGCTTTCCTCTCTGCGCTCAGTAGGGCAATCAAAGCGGATTTCCTACTTCCCTTGGATGCTAACTGTTTCTCCATACTCGATCCTTCAAATACTTTAAATTCAAGCAAGGAAGCATTTTTAAAGTCTTTTGTATGATTCGGTATGGGTTCGAACCCTGCGTCCCACACTCAGAGCAGGCGCTCTAACCATTACATCACAGGGACTGGTGAAAAAAAAGGAAATCACATTCACAAAAAGAAACAAGACCGATGGTGTACAGCTGTGCTGTATGCTGTATATGAAATGTTTTACTAAGAAGGCTGGTGTTAAAATTTTTAACAAAGTTGAATGGTGATGTGAGAGAAAGACAAAAAGGTTTACATTCAAAAATGTTTTACTACCATCCCATGTTATCCTCCATCCCTATCTGCAAACTTTTCTACCCACATGAACCCTATACCTAACCAAACCCTCTTGCTTGCAGATTACTGTTTCCTTCCGTTTAATCTCTCTCTCCTCTTTTCTTGTTCTTTCATTCCCTTGCTTATTGTGCTTATTGTGACAGTTCATATCCCTTTTGCTCTCAATCACCTCGCTCTTACATGAGCCTTTACTTTGTATTGAAAATAAACCTCACTTTATTCCTCCTCTGCCTATGAAGTGAAACTCAGCTTGTCCTTGTCCAGTTTTTCCACAGAGGGTTTTCCCCACATACATATTACATACATACACCGGACGGACAAACAAGCACTGTTCCAGACAGCATTCCCCTGTGGACTATGCTGAAAAAATATTTCGGTGAAAAATGAAAAACTTTACAACCCCTTCACCGTTCCCCATAAAAAATCAGCTATTACAGTAGGAGATATACAATAGTATAAAAGTAATAGTGTACTGTAAATTAAAATTTGAAATCACTGCATTGTCTGCACTCGGAACAACGATAGAGGTATATTTGTGAAGGCATTTAAAATATGGACCCTTGATCATACCTTGTGTCCTGTGAATAGAAGCTGTTTGAACACCTCTTTGCTTCGTGGTAACGCCAAGGTCCTGAAGGATGAAGGCACAGTTGGGTTATTATTTGCACGTTTGCAGTGAATGGAGCTTTGCTGAATGGAAGGCCAGACTCCATTGTTTCACCAATGTGTCCCTGTCTCAGCTCTAAAAGCCCCAAAGAATCCGATCACAAAAGGATTGTTTTCTTCTTGGGTACCGGAACACTAAAGCTTACCTTGAAATCTATTCAACTTGTCAAAAGGGCTTTCATGGAGTCCATTATCATTGCACCGGGGTCTCTTTGTTATGACCACCTTTTTTGCCCATTAGCACCCCGGCATCAGCACAAAAGTAGAATTTGATCTTCTCTCATCCAGATGGCCACCGCAATTTTTTGCTATTGACCATCGGGGCAAAATACCTTTGTCATGCCGAGTTCATTCGTGGAGTTGGAATACTAATGCATCTCAAGCACTTACTCTGCTTTCAAAAATCCTACCTTGGAAAAGCCAACGCAAATGTAGAAGAGAATTATTTAAAGACCATGAATGGTATAAGTCAATGGAAAGGATGCCGCACTCAGTATTTCAGTCAAACTTTTTGAAAAGCTAATGGGTGACATTTAAAATAGAAAGAAAATGTAAGTAAATTGTGCATATGGTTAGATAAGTAAACTTCTAAAGGAATAAATAAATCTTTCGGTGTGTGTGCCTACGTGAATGTACGATGCACGAGTAGACTTCATTCAAGCGAGATAAAGTGCAGAACTGAATTGTTTTTTAATAGCACTGAATTGGATCATCTTTGTATTACAGTGGCGGAAATGTCTGAATGATTGTTCCACCGTTTTGGGGAAGGCAAGGTAGGGGAGGACAGGTGGATGCACTACAAATGAATGGCATGAAACGGCATGGAATTATGTAGCTTATCAGCACCTGCAACTTTTTGGATGTAGAAATCAAGGCTTTTGAAATCCCCCAACAAACCTCGATTCACAAATGCAAATCAAGAAGAACATGAAAGAGTAATGATTCAGATGCGGAGGGTATTAAAGCAACATTCAAGCTCGTGTGAAACTACATTGAGACAGAAATAGTCTTCACCCAAACCCAGAGCATTAAAATTTCAACAACTTGCTGTTCAACTGGGTGGTCATTCATTCCGTGCAGCTTGAATAGACATTGTTCAAGTTGTCTTGGTTTAGCCACAAACTGGTGACATTGTGCATGGGTCTTTGTGCGCCTCATTTTGATAGCTGAGCTTTCTTAGTTTTGTTAAGACCGTTTATTTTGGAACTCTTTGAACGTTTTTCTTTTTTTATAATGGCGATCTGAGGCTCTTTGTGGATTTTTCATATGTATGCTTGCAAGACAATGACATAAGGAACTAGAACGGCACTCAGTAGAGCACATACAATGCCAGGCTGAACACTTTAGGTTTTGTATCTCACCTAACCAAGTTGTCCACCAAGTTTAGTCATAACTCGTCCATAACTTCTTTATATTTCATGTTATATATCGGTTTTAGCCCGATCTCTCAATGGTAAAGAATCGCTTAAAAATTAAATAATGATCTTATCCGAATCCATATTCAGATCTTCACCAAAAGCTAATAGATTCGTCCTTGTCACACACCCAACCGGTCCACCAAGTTTCGTCCAAATCCGTCCATAACTTTTTGAGATATCCTGCTATATGTCGGTTTTGGCCCCATCTCTCAATGGTGAAGACTCACTTAAAAAATTCTACTAGCCGGATCCGAATCCAGATCTTCACCAAAATGTAATCATTTCGCCCTTGTCACATACACAACCTCTTTGCCAAATTTTGTTTGAATCTGTCCACAACGTTTTGAGATATCTTATTCACAGACAAACAGACAGGGGTGAAAACATAACCTCCATCCACCATCGGTGGTGGAAGTAAATATTATTGTAATTTCACATTCTTGTCCAGCTGTTTTCCCTTTTTCATACATGGTCTAGGCTTGTGGAAGCTCTATGACAGAACAGATCAGGGCACATCATAACAAAGGGAACAGCAGGAGAAGGGGAAACACCAATAGCAGGGTGAAGTGAGAAGGTAGACGGAGATGGACAAATAAGGGATGCAGCTAACAATGAGTGTTAACAGAGCATGCAAGTGATGGGCAAGATGGATACATAAGCAAAATTTTGAGAGGGGTGGGTGGTTTAACGGGTGTAAAAAAGTTCATGGCTTTGAATGGGGGGGGGGGGGGAGGGGTGGGCGGGTGTCTTTCACCTGAGATGGTGGTGAACAGATATCTTGAAGATCAGGAGAGAAGAATGAGATTGAAGAGAAAATGGAAGGTGATTCCACAGGTGGGAAAAGCGAGGAATAAATGAGTCCAGTGGTTCTGGATTTCGGCAGCTTCACTTGGAGTGGGTTGCTTGGTGGACTGCATGTGTCCTGCAGATAACTGTGGGGGTAGGGTGAGAGGGAGGGAGCACCAAAATCTATTTAATGCCTATGCAAATATTGTGGTATTTTCAAATCTCTCCCACAACTTCTTCACCACTTTTCAAAAGTCCCACTACCTCTTTTTCTTTTTTTCCATTCTTCCTTCTCTTCCTTTTCTCAATATTATTTTTCTACCCACCAGCCCCCTCACACCACCCCCTGTCCACTCCACCCACGTATGTATGTATGTATGTAACAAATATATGGACCCAAATATTGGAGCTATACCCTCTAAAATATGTCCGACATTATGTTTAAAAAGTAACGCACTTTCCTTGGAATTGTATAGGCTGGGTTTGATTCCCGACCAGACTATAAGCTGCCGGATTGGTGTCTTTACAGGCAGGACGTTTCATCACAGGGTGTGCTCTACCTCGGATGGACGTTAAGTTGGATCTAGGAAATTAAAAATCTCACGATGTCTGTCGAGAAGAGTCGGTGTGCAGTCTGAAACACATTCCAAATTCCTGCCAACTTCAGTTGAATGTCAGGCCAATTGCCAGCAGGTTCGTGAAAAAATTGGGCCAATAACAAGGTGAGAAAATTTGACTACTTGTAGTAGTAGTAGTAGTAGTAGTAGTCGTATTTTTAGGTATAAATAGGATTATATTCCACCACATGAGTCCTGTTGCAATACTTTAATACCATGTGTAGTTGAACCAGAATATCAAATTGGATTGTGCACACTTCTCTACGCTTTTTGAAATGCTCAAACTGGGACGTGTCTACATTTTCATAACTTCCACTGGCAGATACATCTTCAGCAATGGTATGATGTAAACATTCCCACAGAGGGAAATGCTGATCCACAAGCACCATCGATGTCTTAAAGTAAGGAATGTGAATCCTCACATTTTTGCATTGAGGCAGATGGATGGATTTTCTCTCCTCGGTCATTGCCACAAAATAACCTGGTGTTGGCTTAACGGTCAAGATGGCTGGTTTAAGATCCGAGGATCTTGAGTTCAAGCCCTCGCCATGCCGTTGAATTAACACCAGGTGGGTCGACTCAGCCTGTCATCCTTCCGAGGTCGGCAAAATGAGTACCAGCTAGCTGGCAAGGGGACACTGTATCAGGGGCGCACCCCCAGAAAATGATGCAGCCAAGCAGCCACAGGCAGTATACAATTACATAAATAAAGCCTATAAAATTGGAAGAACTGGCAAAAATATGATTGCTTCAACCTGCTCTCATGTGTAATGGATGTCACCAGTTGAAGCAGATGAGCTGTGCTGTCATGAAGCTGACTGGTTCATCTGTGTTTGTGTTAAATGAGGCACACAAGAAGTATTTTTTAACACCACAGAGAATCACGTTTGGAAGGGTCCATGGCAGAGAGGTCAAAATCCTTGGAATAGAGGTCAAAAAACCTTGGAACCAGGAATATGCAGTTCACTGTCAAGGTGCTGATTGGCCCAAAAGGTATGGATTCTGCAGACTTCATCGTAGCCAATGCAGTGACTTTGTTTATCGAGTAGTTTAACCACATCTTCTGATTGCGTCGTTTGATGTAGAGTTGTAGACTGAACCCAAGTCCAACACTTTTAGGTGTTCTACAACGGCCTGGGCAATGGATAGAATATGCCGATGCAATTTTTTAAATCAGTCTGTTTTATGTCATCTTTGTTGATAGTTTCCAACGACCCTTCCTTTCTTTATTTGTGAAAGGATCTAATATAGAAATGTATACACTTCATCATCTAACAGCTTCTCTGCATTTTCAGCTGAGATATCATGAGGATGGAGAGGCTGGTGGCATATTCCTTCATGTGACTTAAGAGCTGTACGCAATATTAATGCAGAGTTCACATGGATACCTGCTGCAACCTGTGTGGGAGTCAGAATTTCTTTCAATTCTGCCACTTTGTTGATTACATCCTGTATTTCGATGGACTTTGCCCAAACCAAATTTGGTTTATTTTGGTGCACAAGATTTTGAACTCGTAAGATGTTGCTGCACCTTGTCGCTTACTTATGCTTAACACCTTGGCGCTTGTAGAGTTCGGCTTCGTCCTGTGGCATGTATTGTTTTGGAAGTTCATGGTAACGATTCAGCAAGTAGTTCATGTCAAAGGCTTTGCCCTTTGCAAGTTCAGGTTCTATGCGAGAGACAAGTTCTTCGAATGCGGCATCATGTGCTGAACCGATTGCTGCAGTCTGACTTGCTGGCTTGGACTATTTACTGTGACAAGCTTTATGGTACCTTGCCTCTAATGCAATCAGCTTGCTGAAGTCGCCACCGATTCTCCATTTTAATTCAGTATCATTTTTCTCCCTCTGGTTCTTCTCTTAAGAGTCTTTCCGAATTCGAAAGTTTCTACCTTCACCAAAGTCCTATCTTTTTTGTAAGACTTTAAGCCACAGAACAAGCACAATGTTTTAAAGTCAGATTATTCTCGAGGTAGTCTTTGACTCGTCGATGACAATGCAGCTTCTGGTTCGCCAGGCAACTGCACAACCATCAAATTTGTTGTTGACAGAAATGACGAATAGCAGTTCTTATGCCCCAGTATATGAGGTTGCGGCTCGATTAATTCAAGTTCGTTATTATTTTTGACTTGTGTCAACAATTCCAATTGATCATACTGAATGCATATTTCTGCATCATTTCTTATTTTGAGACCAACAAGGAATGATTTAAGTCCTTGGATCAAGCTCTGCCTCAGTTTATGTTCATCCTTTTGGCAGATGATGCACTTTCCTCGGTCTACAATAACTTTCCGCCTCTTTGGTTTCAACAGCTTTAGTAGTCTGGAGTCCATGGCTGCTGAATTATATTACTCATTTACCTGGAAAGAGAAAAAGTAAAAGATGCATTAGAATTCTATCAGAGTTATGAACCCTAAATAATATATTTTAGAGAGCCAGATCCTACCCGAGTTGTGACCTTCATACGTGAGTCAAACATGAGGTACGGCTGCCATAGTAATTCTAAAAAGCATTTGACCCTTGTGCAGGAGACTATAGTAACAACTAGGTCATACGTCAGTGGTCGGACAGTCATTCATGCTTAAATACAACATGCATTTTAAGGCCATTTTCCCTGCTAGAGCGGGGGTTAGCCTTGCGGTCCCCATGACAATCTTCTCCATTTTGCCCTATTTTCTGCATCTCTCCTTGTTAACCCCCTTGCCCGCATTTCTTCTTCCACCATCTTTAGCCAAGTCTTTCTCGGTCTTCCCCATCCTCTACTTCCTTCTACATTCATTTCCATCACTCTTCTCAACCAGTCACTTTCATCCTTCCTCAACACATGACCAAACCATCTCAACCTGTTCC
This sequence comes from Myxine glutinosa, assembly GCF_964187855.1. Taxonomy (NCBI): domain Eukaryota; kingdom Metazoa; phylum Chordata; class Myxini; order Myxiniformes; family Myxinidae; genus Myxine; species Myxine glutinosa. The sequence continues at coordinate 220,187,601 of NC_136261.1, read as the reverse complement.
TCTTCACAGCATCAATCACAGGCTCTATTCTCATCATCTTTCGCAATTCATCATTTGTCTTCCTCTCTCTCAACGATACTCCGCACATCCACCGAACCATTCGCATTTCCACCCTTTCCAGCCTTCGTTGCTGCTCTGGATAAAAAGATAAAAATGTTACACATTTAGAAAAATACCGTTTTGCCATATGTGACGTCATAATAATATGCAAATTAGCCACATAATAATTAGGCTAGAATAGTTTAGAGTAATGACAAAACTTTCAGTGCAAGAATTGGGTGCATGGTCGGGTTGTCGGTGACTAGATCGGCACCCCTCACTGGCTTTGCTATTGGGGAGGATGACTGTGACACACTGCCAGGACCAAAAAAACACCCGGCAAAAGGCGGATGAGCTCCCATAGGGAGCCAAAGGCCATCCAGTAAGAAGATGCTGTCTCCTAAAAAAAACACCCAGGTTTGGACCGGTTCAAGTCATACCAAAGACTTTAAAAACGGTATGTGCTACTTTCTTGCTTGAAAAGGATAGAGCAGGGACAATCTCCATCGGTTGGCATCTATAGGGAGGAGAAAGTTCCTCTTCAGGAAATGCCGCGTTGAGTACGGTGAGAAAGGCAGCACCATTGTTGTGGCGTCGCTTGTAACCAGAGTATTCTGGGAAATGGCGGTAGTGACTGCACTTCCCCCAAGCTCAGTGACTCGTCAGTATGTCCGTGTGTGTGTGTGTGTGTGTGTCGTGTGTGTGTGTGTGTGTTTGTGAGCTCAATGACAAGCTTTAGCCCAATTATAAAAAATAGCACATTCAACGACAAAGTTATAGAAATTTGAACAATGGAAGTTGGTTGCTCCACCACCTAAATCGCCATCAACGTTACCATGAAAGCTAAGGCTTAATCAATATTTTCCAGACCCTATACCTCATACAATGTACATTTTTGATAATGTAGATATATTTGCTACTAAAAATGCCACTATAATGAGTTGTAAAGATGCACCAAAAAATTCACAACGAATATATAAAACGTGAAAAAAATTTTTAAAGACTATTTTGCATGTTCGTGACGTCATAATTGTATGCAAATTAGCTCCACAATGGCAACTACAACGGCACTCGGTAGAGATTGCATACCTCTGCTAGGCTGAACAGTTTACGTTTTGTCGCCCACTGATGGACGAGATCTGGATTCGGACCTGAACCAAAATCTAATCGGCTTGTTCTCGTCACCTAACCAACTCATCCACCAAGTTTAGTCATAACTCGTCCACAACCTTTTCAAATATCATGTTATATGTCGCTTTTCACTTGAAAATAAATAAATAATTATCGTATCCGAATCCATATTCAGATTTTCATCAAAATCAAATTGATTCCTCCTTGTAACACACCCAACCTGTCCACCAAGTTTCGTCCAAATCCGTCTCTAACTTTTTGAGATATTGTGCTATGTATTGGTTTTAGGCCTATCTCCCAATGGTGAAGAATCACTTTAAAAAAATATATTATCGTATCTGAATTCATATTCAGATCTTCACCAAAATTGAATCAATCCTCCCTTGTCACACATACATTTTAGAAACTTGGCCGATGTTGACCTCAAAAATACTTGGTGGTTGAATTCATTGACCAGATATGCAAGTCCTCTTCAAATTTCAAGTCAATCGGATGAAAATTGAATTTGGCCTATGTTGACCTTTTCGACTATATTGACCTTTTCGCCTATGTTGACCTTTTCGCCTATGTTGACCTTTTGGCCTTTGTTGACCTCAAAAATAATTGGTGGTTTAAGTCAGTGACCAGATATGCAAATTCTCTTAAAATTTCAAATCAATCAGATGAAAATTGAGGATTTTAGAAATTTGGCCTATGTTGACCTTTTGGCCTATGTTGGCCTCAAAAATACTTGGGGGTTTAAGTCAGTGACCAGATATGCAAATCCTCTTCAAATTTCAAGTCAATCAGATGAAAACTGAGGATTTTAAAAATTCGACAAAGTTTGTGACCTTTGGCCGATGTTGACCTATTGACATTTTGACCCTAAAAACAATATGCTTCTTGCGTATGACCAACTCTACAGTTTGGTGAAGTCTTGTGAACATCGGTTGAAAATTGTGACCCGTAGGTGACTGACATACAGACAGACAGACAGAATAACGCACAAGACCAACCAATATACTTGAAAAATCTTCGATTTTCGCAAGTAACAAACAGACAGATAGACAGGGGTGAAAACATAACCTCCATCTACCTTTGGTGGTGGAGGTAATAAAGGACACCATTGTGTAGTGTAGAGGATGGTCAGACCTTTCATTCAACACCAGAATTGTGTTTCTAGCTTTTATAATAAGAAAGTTATATAAGTTAGAACGAAATTTGTAATTTTGGTGGTTACCCTGGAAACGGTTCTGTAAAAAATAATTGCACCACTTCCAGATCCTAGACCCATCCTGGTGATGACCCTGTGGACACCCCTAACAGCTGGTACCATTGGCATTTTTCAACCCGACCACTTGTGCTAACTCCTTAAATAGGCCTCTTTTCAGATTTGGCTGGTAGACTACAAGAAAAGGGAGAATTGTTTTGCAATACATGTCCCCTATCAGTCCTAATGAATATTCTTGTTCCAAGAACTCAGCAATTGTGAGCCATATACAGTCGGACAAATTGTTTTAGGTGTGCAAAGGTATAGAATAAATTACAGTTTCTGTAACTTATCATAATAAAGCCATGTACCAAGTTTCAGTTCAACATGTTAAAGGGCAAGGGGAAAAGGTCTGGAAAACTACAGGTGAGACGGACGGATGGACAGACAGACAGACAGAGAGCAAACCTTCAGTCTCCCCCAGTGAATGGGGAATAATTATAATTAGGTTCTTTCTGAGCAATTGCTACAAAATTCGTGAGAGCATAGTGGATTCGTGGTTTTCCCCAATAATTGAGATGCTATCTATATTATATACTAACTTGTTCATAAACTTTCCTCTCCTTCTGCATTGTGTTCCGTTAAGGAGCTGCTTGCTTTCGCTTGCTTGATTCAAAGTGCTTAAGCAAGCACTCCAGCAACGGAACGGAGCGCTCGGCCCCGTTTAACAAAATGGCGGTCAGCATGGAAACATTGCTGTCGTGATACTCAAGCAGATGCTGTGTCCAGGCGTCGTTTTCAGTTTTACTCGATCCTCTTGAGACAACAACTTCCCCCAAACGAATTTATTATCTCCCCCACACACACACGAAACGATCGAAGAACAACTTCATTTCAATTGAATATTATATTTTGAACATGAATCGGAAAACGAACCTGTAGTTTAGCAGGACTTTCATTCTGAATTCGTCCCGATCACACATCGAATATTCATTATTGTTGTTTGTTATCCATGTAAAAACATGGAAACATGCGCAGAAAGGAGCGAGATTAACTTTTTTTTAGTATGTCTGCTTGTCTGGTCGGAAGCAGTTACAGAGGAAAAGGAGGAGGAATATAAATAAGAGAAAGAAGAGGACAAGAGGAAGAAGAGGAGGAAAAGGAAAAGAAGAGAAAGCAGCGGAACTGGAAGAAGAAAGAAAGAAGAGGAAGAAGTGTAAGGAGAGGCTGAAGTGGGGGCAGAGGAAGAAGAGGAGAAAGAGGAAGAAATGGAAGAAGAAAGAAAGAAGAGGAAGAGGTGGAAGAACAGGGAGAAGAAAGAAAGAAGAGGAAAAAGAGGACGAAAGAGGAGGAAGAAGTGGAAAGAAAGATAAGGTAACGTGGAGACAGAAGGAGTCCCCGCCAAGCTATAGACCTCGCTGTGCATTTTGGGAAGAGTCCTGAAACGTTGATAGATCCCGAAAAATTAGCATGAAATGTAGGGTAATAATTAAAGTATAAAATGGACCTTTCAATAATATTATAAGTATACATAACAGGTATTATACCTCTGAATATTTGATTGAATGTATTATATCGCTTTGAATCCGACGACGGCATCCATATTTGTTAACGTGACGAAGCACCTCTGTTCATCGCTTGCTCCGCTTTCCAAGCGGCTTGTAAAACGGTTCATACGGAACGACATGCTTGGAAAGCGATAGCAAACTGCTTGTTAACGCACACACCCCAGATGTCAGATTTTGTTCCCCCGTGTGGAGAATATTAAAAACTGACGCAATATGCGAGTTCCTCCTTGAATCTGACGTAATAAACGAGGAAACGACAGTGAATAATTATATCAGCAAACACGATATACAAAATGTGAAGAAGAATCCCGCATTTCCCGAGAAACGAGCCAACGATAGCAGTCGTATTTATTTATTTTCAATTCGTTCAGTTACGTCACAATTTTCGAAGCTTGCAGCGCCTCTACTTATTACGTACGTTATATAGAGACTGTACTCGACACGCTACTGCGCCTTCACTGTAAACTGCCGTTTGGGTGGATGAAGATGCTCCTCAAGGTAATAAGCCGGTAGTTGTGAATGTTAAATTGGTGATAATCGTAGTGTACGTGAGTTGAGGGCGCTGGGGATAATTGTAATTATAACATATGGCTGAGAGTGTGAAGAGAATTCGATACTTTAAGCGAACGCGCCCTCTGCTGCCAATATCTATTGATGGAAAACAGAATCCATAAAGCATCGCCTCCGATCTACTTCCTGTAACACTACTTCGACTCCTTTATCGGCCACGATGATTCCCGCCTTGTGTGGTTGGCTGAGGAAATTATTTTGGCGCAAGTCTTTCACGAACCGGATGGCCAAGTCTGACGTTGAACTGAAGGTGACAAGAATTTGTAATTTGTTCAGGGTGCTGGAGATAACTCACCTACTCTTCGCGAAAGGCGGACCATGGGATCCTTCAACGTCCACCAACTACCAGCAGATGGAGCACCCAAGTAAACGTACATCCGGGGCACCGTGCTCAACGTCCATACAAGGGACGGCACACCTTGTGACGTCATGCCCTGCCTGCAAAGCACCAATCTGACAGTTTTACAATCGGGGTGGGAATCGAACCTTGGCGAGACACCTCAGAGGAACGTGTAGCTAATACCTATGGGTCCTATGCACCATCCTCTCGGAGTCGGCATCCCTCCGATGACCATTTTAACCCTTAGATGCAGTGATTGGGCCTCGGAGGCCCACGAGGTTTTTTTTGTTGCAAAAACTATGCTGTACAATTATTATTATTTTTGGAATGAGCCTCATTTTCACCGACTTTCATGTTGTTACACAAAATTCAGTGACATAAAAAAATAAACATTTCATTCAGGCTCGTGAGAAAATCTTCATTCTTCACGTATAACCCGAAAATCCAACACAAATGCAGGCCTGGGGCCTTCGAGGCCCCGCATAAATGTTGTACTACGATGTTATGTCATTATTTTCTTGATATGAGCCTCATTATATGCTCCTATAACTTGGTTACAAATAATTCAGTGACAAAAATATGAAAATTTCATTCATGTTAGTGGGAACATTTGTGGGGTCTCTAAGGCCCAATGGCTGCATTGGTGTAGGATTTTTGACAGTTGTGGTCATATACATTCTAAATAAAAGGATTAGTGAATCATATTTTTGAGGAAATACTCCTCCATGAGCTTTAAAGTTTTTAGAGAAAAAAAAGTTGAAAAACCAAGAACAAAAAAAATATTTTGCAAAAAAAAAAAAAAAAGATTCATTACTTGTATGGGATTCTTAGAACTAACAGGATTCAATTATTCACATTTTCTGAGCAAATGCACATCCATGAGCATCGACTTGGATTGAAAAAGGATATGAAAGAAGAAAAAAATCTATAAAAAATAAAATAAAAACATTACACGAATACATCCGTTGGGCCCCCGAGGCCCAATGGCTGCGTTTATGTAGGATTTTTGACGCCTGCATCTGAGGGTTAAGTAGAGACAGCTGACTGGTAACATGGAGCACTGCATCAGCAGCAGCTGTAGTAGCACTCTGAAATGGAGGAACAACCTCTCCAAGGAAACACATTTCAGTAACTTGAAATAACCTGAAAACGTTGGACAATTCGGCTTCTTCCTCTTCTTCTTTCTACATTGGTTTGCACCACAAGGCTGTAGGGTAGCATCATCGGCTTAGGGTGCGGCTGTGCCGCTGAGAAAATGCCCTCTGCTGGTTAGGGCAGTAATTTGTTCATGGTGTCGGCAATTGTTGAATGACCCTGCCTGTGAAACACCGAGATGACCGTTTATAGCTGGGTCAGGATTTGAACCCAGGCTCGACGGATTAGAGCCGAGTGTGTGTACCTGTAGACCATCCTGTCAGCCCTGATTCTCGGTTGAGAACCTTGATGAGAAAGCATGACTTTGCTATATTTTAAGTCTAACATTGTGTCGTTCCTAATTGGGCTTGATGGCAAAACTACGATCAGACGAGTTGATGCATGATACACTCTTGCCCTCGGTTTTCAGTGCTGATGTAATGTGACCTGCACATTTTATTTCAGGCCTGGAATCGGCCAAATGGAGGATTCGGCGAACATGAAGATGTGTGAAGATTCGAGCTCCAGTCGATCGTCGGAGTGTTTCACCACAATACCTACTGGCCAGTACGTGGTGACGAGCCCCAGAAGCGATCCTCAACTCGAGTCTTTCCCTTCCTGTCATAATCTCACTACAGGATCAAAAAAAGCCAGTGTGCAAGAATGGACATCAAAAAGTGGTTGCAATTACCGTGGGGATATGGAACGCGGTTTGAGACATGGATGGGGCCGCCTGAACTGGACCAGCGGAGAGGTGAGTGGTTGTGAATATTAAATAATGGAAGCAAGAGGGCTTCTGGCAAAAGAAAACAAAAACATGGACAAATGACTTGTGATTTCATCATAAAAATTTAATCCAATAATTTCTCATCCTAGTCATATGAAGGAGAGTTTTATTGGGATTATCCTCATGGGGCTGGTACCTACAGTTGGCCCGATGGGTCTAAATTTGAAGGACGGTTCTACCTTGGGCAGAGAGCTGGTTACGGAAAATTTCACTTTCCTGATGGTTCTCTATTTCAGGTAAGACGTTGGATTGAACACAGAATATTTATAGATGTCCATTATTGACTAGCATCAAATACTTGTTTCAACATAATTGTGGTTTAAAATCACCATTTTGGAATAGGAGTTCATAAAACTCCAACTGCCTTGCTGCTTAATAACATGGAATGACTGGTTGTGATTTTTGGTAACACAACTCAACTCAACACTACACCAGCAAGGCATTATTATTCCGTGCACTTGAAGCAAAAAGCGGTATTAAACAATATTGGTTCTTGTCCGTCTTATCAGTTTATGATCAAGGAACAAATTATTTAATTTGAGTGTTACATTTTAAATATGAATATTGGAACATGAATAGGAAGGTCTTTTGTTTTACCGTACCTTAGCTCGAATTCATTCCGATCGCCCGTGCGCAGAGATGAGTGAGATAATATTCTTTCTCTGTCTGCCTGGCAGTCAAACCAAATTGAAAATCATTCCAAACAGGAAACGTACTGTTTTTAAGGACGACATAATGGACACAAAGAACAGGCATGAAGAACTGCAGTAATGTGATAGGGTGATGTAATAAACACATTGGAAAATGACGGTAAAACTCTGAATTAATTTATTTATATGACTTTTACATTCTTTGCTTTATTTTTTCTTTTTCTTTTTTTTCTTTTTTTGTATACAGGATCGAGGCTCATGAAAGAGCTAACATTTATCACACAAAAAAATCAAAACAGACACACAAAGTATATAATAAGGGGAGAGGTAGACAAGATGGGGAGAGAAGGAGAAGCACACAAACACAACATTTGAGAGCAGGGACATCGGGAGATCTGTGGGAGGGAGAGGGCTTGGGGGGAGGAGGCGTGGGAAGGGGGTGGGGATGTGAGAGGTATAAAACACAAGGATACTACAAGGACTTCCAGGAAAAAAGTTGGTATTTCAAAAAAGTGGATCTGGGGTGAAATTAGCGGGGGTAGAAAAGATCAAGGTTTTGGATGGGGGAAGATAAGAGATGGTGGTGAACAGCTGTTTTAAAGACCTGGAGGGAGGAGTGGGATTGAAGAGAGTGAGGGAGTTTGTTCCAGAGGCGGGAGAAAAGAGGAATGAATGAGTGAATGAGCAGAGAGCCTAGATTTTGGCAGTTTAACCATAAGAGGGTTGCAGGCGGATCTTGTGCGACCTGTAGGAATATTTGGGGGACAGAGCACAGAGAGAGCTGGGGGAGCAAGGCCGGAGAGGAGTCGGTAGAAGACGGAAAGACCACCAAACCTGCCTGCGGTGAGTGAGTGAAAGGCCCTCGGAGTTAGCTTCATCGCAGGAGATTCCAATGATTCTGAAAGCTTTGGTTTCAACAGCGTGAAGCCGAGCGAGGTGTGAGGCAGGAGCACCAGCCCAGAGGGGATTATTTAAGTTGAATTATATATTTGACACATACTGTCAAAAAGTGTGATTTTTTCCGGATTTTTTTTAACGATCATTAAAATCATTATTGAAGTACCACTATGTAGGGTATCATGTTCTATGAATTCTCGAGTGCTCTATGGTTTACATTTACTGCATGAAAATGTTGTCAATTTAATATTTAATTTAAAAAAACAATTCAAATATTCACTTATCCAGCAGTGAACCAGCCTTCTCCTAACTTTCACACCAGGGCTTGTACGAAGACAACGAACGCCTGGGACCTGGTGTGCTAACACAAACTAATGGTCGGTGTGATGTGGGATTGTGGCTGGGCCAAAGATTCCGCCGACTTTGCACACCTGCTCCAGAACTCACTTTCCATGATGTGGTAGCAGATGTCATGTGGAATTTCAAGATGGTCAATACTATTAGCAGCTCACACAACATCTCAAGCTCAGATCCAATGCTTGTGGTTGAGGTAAGGTGATGTAAAAAAACAAAAAACACACACACACACACATGCACACACACACGCGCACACTCACATGAGAATCATTACAATAAATACTGACAGATAGTCTAGGTCGAAGACCATCTGTGGACACGCACACGAGGATTTGTGTTGTATTCAACCTCTGGAGTCTCCAGGTCATTCCTGCATCAGGAGTCTTATTGCCCTTCGGGTGATCAGGTGTCTTTTCCTCCGCCAACGAAGGTGGGCGGACGCTATGTTTTCACCCCTGTCTGTTTGTTTGAGAACAGGATATCTCAAAACGTTGTGGACAGATTCCGACTAAATTTGGTGGACAGGTTGGGTATGTGACAAGGTTTTTGTGATGCAATTATTCGATTTTGGTGAAGATCTGGATCTGGATACGAGAATTTTTTTAAAGTGATTTTTCACTATTGAGACATAGGGCCAAAACCGATATATAGCACAATATCTCAAAATGTCATGGACGGATTCAGATGAAACTTGGTGGACAGGTTGTTGGGTATTTGACAAGGCAGAAATGATTCGATTTTGATGAAGATTTGAATCCGGATCTGGATCAGAGAATTTAAAAAGTGATTCTTCACCATTGAGTGAGAGGACCAAAACGATATTTAGCATGATATTTCAAAATGTTGTGTGCAAGTTATGACAAAATCTGGTGGATGAGTTGGTCCGGAGGCAAGAACAAGCCGATTAGATTTTGGTTCAGGTCCAAATCCAGATCCGACTTCTCAGTGGGATGCAAAACAAAAACTGTTCAGCTTGACAGAGGTATGCGCTCAACCGAGTGTCGTTCTAGTTTATGTAATGGAATGGTCTCTCTGGAAAGGTTGTGGCAGTGGAGGGATGGATACGTTTAAATGGGAATTAGTTAGGTACTTGGATGCATTGGAGATAGGGGGATATGGGCTTGGCAGTAGTGTTTGGATGGGTGATGATACTGGGATTGGTGCAGTGCAGGCAAGATGGGCCGAAAGGCCTCTTCCTGTAACATAGTTCCTTGTGTAACCTTGCATAATCCAAGTGCTGAGCTAAACCAATTTTGAGTTAGCCTGTCTGAACAGAGGAAGAAGGAGAATTGCAAAAGGGCTGTTTTGGGTTTGTCAGTTCTGAAATCCTCCACGGATGACTGGTATGTACTATATAGGTTTATAAATTTATATCTTGGTGGATTTGTATGAGGATTTGTGTTGTATTAAACATCTGGAGTGTCTGGTTCATCCCTACATACAGAGTCATTCCGACTTCCTGATAAAATGAAATAGAGTAAAATAATGGGGAGGAAACAGGAATAGGAGGGGGATTAAAAGTTGTAATGGATCTAGGTGAATGAGAAGTGCTTGTTAATGTCATGGGGGGGGGGGGGCAGAGAGGGGGCGAGAGCAAACCGTCGATCGTGAAGATAAGCTGATCCCCGCACTCCTATGACTGTCCATGGTGCTGGAATGGAGGAAGATACCGGATACTGTCATGTGACTGAACAAATGTCCATGAAGATTGAGGTGTCGAGTGACTACTATGGAGTAAAATTAGGAATAGGTTCGAATAGTTATTTCATAAAAGTACATATTTGCGTAAGTGTGGTGTAATTGTCATCAGTAATAAAGCATGTTGAGCACATGTTTGGAAAGATCTCGACTCGCCTGCCCTGCCTTTCCCCCCTCCCTACATTATTGAACCTTCCCCATCATTGGCTCACCTTATATGGAGTTTCTTCTCATGCCACGGACGTATAGGTACTCTATAACAAAATGAGGCTTTTGCACCATATGCTTTTATCAGATTGAATGCGTACTGTGGGTGCAATGGCGCCCACAATCCCCTCCCTCCATCAACAGTTTTTGTAACTGAAAAGTTTTTTTTTTTCATACATTTTCTTCACAATTTATTGCTTAACTCTTCTTAATGAACATCTTAAAACATTTGTCATATGAATCCATGGTTTGGAAATTGTGATCAGACGGCAATAAACACGACCACAACAAATTGCACTAATTGTACCTTTTTATGCGTTTTTTTTCATTAAGCTATAATTCACACTTTTTTTTTGTTCTTCATGCAGCCTTTGACAACTTTTCATGATGAGAGAACATATATAATCTCAACAGCTGAAGCACTTTCTCAAGGACCACTGGAATCTGAGACGTCATACATGATGATGTCACAAGGTTATTTTTCAGCATCACTCAAAATAATGTTGATATAGAAATTGCAGGAAATTGTGTTTTAACTTGCTGCAGACACAGCACAATGTACCGACCAATTAAAAATTCTGGTATAATACAACAGTATTGTTGTATGCAGATGATCTGGTGTTTATTGCGGAAAGTATGGATGGACTGAAGGAAAAGATGAACAAGTGGAAGGAATGTATGGAGACAAAAGGTCTGAAGGTGAATATCGGAAAGACGAAGGTGATAGCAAGTGGTAAAGCATGTGGTGAGGTGGAAAGAACTGGGAAGTGGCCCTGTGCTGTGTGCAGGAAGGGTGTCGGAGTGAACTCCATTCAATGTACAATGTGCGCTGAGTGGGTTCATCAAAAAATGTACCTTTCTGAGAGGGTCATTAACCAGTGTGGCAGCTACATTCAAATGTAAGGTGTGCACAGAGGGAGCTGCAGATGGAGGAAATGTTGAGTTGGATCTTGGAGACGGCGTGAAGCTGAAAGGTGTGAAAACATTTTGCTACCTCGGAGACATGCTGAATGGAGAAGGTGGATCAGACTCGGCAACGGTTGCTAGAGTGAGATGTGCATGGAAGAAGTTTCGGGAACTGAGTGGCGTGCTGACGAGGAGGGGAGTGTCGTTGAAGCTGAAGGGAAAGGTGTATGCTGCATGTGTGAGAAGTGTTATGATTTATGGGAGCGAGACATGGGTAATGAATGTAGAGCAGCAACGAAGGCTGGAAAGGGTGGAAATGCGAATGGTTTGGTGGATGTGCGGAGTGTCGTTGAGAGAGAGGAAGACAAATGATGAATTGCGAAAGATGATGGGAATAGAGCCTGTGATTGATGCTGTGCAGAGGAACAGGCTGAGATGGTTTGGTCATGTGTTGAGGAAGGATGAAAGTGACTGGTTGAGAAGAGTGATGGAAATGAATGTAGAAGGAAGTAGAGGACGGGGAAGACCGAGAAAGACTTGGCTAAAGATGGTGGAAGAAGAAATGCGGGCAAGGGGGTTAACAAGGAGAGATGCAGAAAATAGGGCAAAATGGAGAAGATTGTCATGGGGACTGCAAGGCTAATCCCCACTCTAGCAGGGAAAATGGCCTTAAAATGCATGTTGTGTGTGTGTGTTGTAATACAACACTTTTAATGGTTTTAAGGAACTAAATCTTTACTTCTCCAGTATTGGTAATAGGGTAACATTCCTATAAACACTATTTACAGGTAAACTTGATTAACTGGTCAATTGAGTGAAGAAAATTAAAATATGGCTATTGTTTGTTTTAAGATTACAATTTGGGTTTAAGATCTAATCCTCACACACCCAATCTCATGTCCATACTCTACAGAGTTTAAGTGTTGCCAAAGCATCCATCAAACAACAACAACAACATGCATTTTAAAGGCCATTTTCCCTACTAGAGTGGGGGTTAGCCTTGCGGTCCCCATGACAATCTTCTCCATTTTGCCCTATTTTCTGCATCTCTCCTTGTTAACCGCCTTGCCCGCATTTCTTCTTCCACCATCTTTAGCCAAGTCTTTCTCGGTCTTCCCCGTCCTCTACTTCTTTCTACATTCATTTCCATCACTCTTCTCAACCAGTCACTTTCATCCTTCCTCAACACATGACCAAACCATCTCAACCTGTTCCTCTTCACAGCATCAATCACAGGCTCTATTCCCATCATCTTTCGCAATACATCATTTGTCTTCCTCTCTCTCAACGATACTCCGCACATCCGTCGAACCATTAGCATTTCCACCCTTTCCAACCTTCGTTGCTGCTCTACGTTCATTACCCATGTCTCGCTCCCATAAATCATAACACTTCTCACACATGCAGCATACACCTTTCCCTTCAGCTTCAACGACACTCCCCTCATCATCAGCACGCCACTCAGTTCCCGCAACTTCTTCCATGCACATCTCACTCTAGCAACCGTTGCCGAGTCTGATCCACCTTCTCCATTCAGCATGTCTCCGAGGTAGCAAAATGTTTTCACACCTTCCAGCTTCACGCCGTCTCCAAGATCCAACTCAACATTTCCTCCATCTGCAGCTCCCTCTGTGCACACCTTACATTTGAATGTAGCTGCCATACTGGTTAATGACCCTCTCAGACCACTACATTTTTGATGAACCCACTCAGCGCACATTGTACATTGAATGGAGTTCACTCTGACACCCTTCTTGCACACAGCACATGGCCACTTCGCAGTTCTTTCCACCTCACCACATGCTTTACCACTTGCCATCACCTTCGTCTTTCCGATATTCACCTTCAGACCTTTTGTCTCCATACATTCCTTCCACTTGTTCATCTTTTCCTTCAGTCCATCCATACTTTCCGCAATCAACACCAGATCATCTGCATACAACAACTCCCACGGTAAATCCTCCTTTACGTTCTGAGCCAGCACCTCCATCACAGCTACAAATAGTAGTGGACTTAGTACCGACCCCTGATGCACTCCCACCTTCACCTCAAACTCACCACTGTTCCCGTCCTTCGTCCTTACAGCTGTGCGCGCTCTTTTGTACATTGCCATCACTACTCTGATCAACCATTCCTCCACTCCTAACTTCCTCAATGCCCATGTCAAATTAAGAAATAGTTTTTACCTCACATTCAGTTTAATTGCTTCACGATTATTTTCATTCAAACCTTTAGTTTTGAATTACATTCTTGTATTGTGTATTTTGCTTGCCCAGTTTTTGTGTTTGTGGGTCGAGTAATAAAAACCCTGTGGCACTGTGGCAGCCGTCAGATCAGATAAGGCTTCAGGCCTTCCCTGCGCGCGCCAAAGATAATCCCACCAAGTTTCGAAATATACCTCAAAGTTAAAGCAACGTTCGGCTATCTGTCCAAGGCTGGTCTTCATCGGCTACGGACTTGATGGTGCATACAGTCATGGCCAAAAGTATTGGCACCCTTGCACTTTTTTCAAATAATGCACCATTTCTTCCAAAATTTTGTTGAAATTAAAAAATATTTTGGCATCCACAAATGTATATATTCGGTTTGCAGTGGAACAAAGCAAAAAAAAGCTTTAAAATTACTAAATCTTAGCTTATACCACACAGAAATCCTAAAATGGCCCAGACAATATTATTGGCACCTTTTAGAAGTTGTTAGAAATAATTAGATTTCAAGCAGGTGATTCTCCTTTACTCTGGAATTGAATTCACCTGTGGTGAGTGGCAGGTGCCTGAAATATAAAAATCACTCATTCAACCAGTTTGAATAGAGAAAAGGAGTCATTCTGCTGTTTTGTGTCACTGTGTACCGCAATAAGCATGGAGAAAAGAAAGAAAACCAGAGAATTGTCTGAGCAGGTCAGACACAATATTGTAGCCAAGCATGGGCAATCTCAAGGCTACAAGTCCATCTCCAGAGACCTTGATGTTCCTGTATCCACCGTACGCAATGTTATCAGGAAGTTTAAGGCCCATGGCACTGTAGCCAACCTCCCTGGACGTGGCTGCAAGAGAAAAAGTGATCGAAGATTGCAGCGAAGGATTGCTCGAATGGTAGAGAAAGCACCTCGATCAACTGCCAAACAGATACAAGGTACGACAGTTTCAACTTACACCATCCGTCGCCAACTCGATGAAAGGGGGTTCTATGGTAGGAGACCCAGGAGGACCAAACTGATGAGAGAGAGACATAAGAAAGCCCGACTACAGTTTGCCAAAACACACCTGAACAAGCCAAAATCCTTCCCCGAGAATGTCCTGTGGACAGATGAGACCAAATTCGAGCTTTTTGGTAAAGCACATCATATCTATGTTTACAGAAAACAAAATGAAGCCTTCAAAGAAAAGATCACCTTCCCTGCAGTCAAACATGGAGGAGGTTCATTGACGTTTTGGGGTTGCTGTGCACTGAGTGCCTCGAATGTGTGCATGGCATCATCAAATCAGGAGATTACCAAGGCATTTTGGAGCGCATTGTTCAACCCAGTGTCAGAAAGCTGGGCATCCGTCGAAGATCATGGGTCTTGCAGCAGGACAATGACCCCAAACACACTTCAAAAATCACCCAGGAATGGTTCAAGACAAAACGCTGAACTGTTCTGAAGTGGCCAGCAATGAGTCCAGATCTAAATCCCATTGAACACCTATGGGGAGATCGGAAAACAGCAGTTGGGAGAAGGCACCCTTCAAATCTGGGAGAACTGTAACAGTTTGCACAAGAAGAGTGGGTCAAACTGCCAGTAGAGAGGTGGAGGAAGGTCATTCATGGCTATAGGAAGCGCATGACTGCAGTTATTTTGTCCAAAAGCTCTGCTACCAAATATTGAGTCGAGGGTGTCAATAATTTTGTCAATGCCATTTCTTTTTTTCTGATTTAAAAGGATATATTAAGTTCTGAATCAAAAACAAAGGTTCTGAAATATTAACAATGAAATAAAGAATTGTGGAGACCAAATACTTTTGTCAATTTCAACTTATTTTAGAGAAAATTGTGAGTTATTTGAAAAAAAAAAGTGCAAGTGTGCCAATATTTTTGGTGACGACTACATCTTCCCCGACCTCTTTTTCCTCCCCAAATCCCTTATTCGTCCAAGTTTCCCTCTATTTTGTCTTTCAATCCTGCTGGTGGTGTTCTCTCTCTCTCTGACTCTGTGTCTCTCTCTCTCTCTCTCTCTCTCTCTGACTCTGTCTCTCTCTCTCTTTCTCTTTCTCTTTCTATTTCTCTTTCTCTTTCTCTTTCTCTTTCTCTTTCTCTTTCTCTCTCTCTCCTGTTCCTTTTGTTCTGCCGTGTCCTGATACATTCAGTGCTATTGCTCTTCCATGAGCTTTGGCTTTATATGCAAAAAACCTCAGTGTTGGTGAGGCATTAGTCATGAGTCGTGTTTGTGTATATTTGTTTTACCACACTTATGTACAGCCACGTGAAAAAGTAAGTACACCCCATGTAAAGTTTTGACTTTTTCAACATATTTCAACATCCAGCTATTTGATCTTCATTTCAACAATATTCATCAATAAAGGTGATATAATGTAACAAATATCATGAAACATTTACATTTTGCAGTCCATTGTATAATTTAAATAAACATAAATGCCTATTTCGCATGTGGAAAAAGTAGGTACACCCTTGGCTCTAATAGGTGGTATTGCCCCCTTTGGCAGAAACAACCTCATGTAGGCGTTTCTTATAAATGTCTACCAGTCTCTGACATCGACTGGGAGAAATTTTTGCCCACTCCTCCATGCAGAATTCTTTCAGCTGTGCGATGTTTGAGGGGTTTCTTGCATGCACAGCTCGTTTCAAATCCCCCCACAACGTCTCGATGGGATTTAGATCCGGGGTTTGAATTGGCCATTCCAGAACCCTCCATTTCTTTATTTTCAGCCATTCCTTGGTGGATTTACTGGTATGTTTAGGGTCATTGTCATGTTGCAAGGTCCACCTTCGGTTGAGCTTCAACTTTTTCGACAGATGGCCTTACATTATCCTCAAGCACCCTCTGGTACAATGAACAATTCATAGTGGATTCTATGATGGTGAGCTGCCCAGGCCCTGATGCAGCAAAGCTGCCCCGACCCTGATGCAGCAAAGCTGCCCCGGCCCTGATGCAGCAAAGCTGCCCTAAACCATAATATTTGCACCACCATGCTTTACAGTTGGTATCAGGTTCTTGTGGTCAAATGCTGTCTTTGGTTTTTGCCAAACATGTCTTCTGGTACTGTGGCCAAATAGCTCTACCTTTGACTCATCTGTCCAGAGCACATTGTTACAGAAGTGCTGGTCTTTGCCTCGGTGTTCATTGGCAAACTTTAGTCTTGCCCTGATGTTCTTTCTGGACAGCAAAGGTTTCCTCCTGGCACACCTCCCATGTAGATCAAATTTGTGCAGCCTCTTTCTTATGGTAGACTCGTGCACTTTGACATCAACAGTGGCAAGAGCTACCTGTAGGTCGCGTGATGACATTCTGGGGTTCTTCGAGACTTCTTTCAGCATCTTGTGGTCTGCTCTCGGGCTGAACTTGCTGGGGCGGCCTGGCCTGAACAAGTTGGCAGTTGTTTGGAATCTTCTCCACTTGTAGATGATCTCCCGGACAGTCGAATGATTGACTTCAAATTGTTTGGAGATCTTTTTAAATCCCTTCCCAGACTCGTAGGCATCTATAACCTTCTTGCTGAAGGCCTCAGAGAGCTATTTTGATCTAGGCATGGTGACGCCACACACTTCAACAACAAAGAGCAAACCAAACTAAATGTCAGGTTTAAATAAGACAGGTTCCTCCAAGATCCTCTCTAATGATGTTCTAATCATTTGCACCTGAGCTGGTGCACCTGATTCTAATTTTAGGTATTTGAAGGAGTGATCAATGTAGGGGTGTACTTACTTTTTCCACAGGCGAAATTTGCATTTATGTTTATTTAAATTATACAATGGACTACAACACACAACAACAACAGGCATTTTAAGGCCATTTTCCCTGCAAGAGCGGGGGGATAGCCTTGCGGTCCCCATGACAATGTACTCCATTTTGCCCTATTTTCTGCATCTCCCCTTGTTAACCCCCTTGCCCGCATTTCTTCTTCGACCATCTTTAGCCAAGTCTTTCTCGGTCTTCCCCGTCCTCTACTTCCTTCTACATTCATTTCCATCACTCTTTTCAACCAGTCACTTTCATCCTTCATCAACACATGACCAAACCAGCTCAACCTGTTGCTCTTCACAGCATCAATCACAGGCTTCTGTCCATTATCTTTCGCAATTCATCATTTGTCTTCCTCTCTCTCAACAATACTCCGCACATCCGTTGAACCATTCGCATTTCCACCCTTTCCAGCCTTCGTTGCTGCTCTACGTTCATTACCCATGTCTCGCTCCCATAAATCATAACACTTCTCACACATGCAGCATACACCTTTCCCTTCAGCTTCAACGACACTCCCCTCCTCGTCAGCACGCCACTCAGTTCCCGAAACTTCTTCCATGCACATCTCACTCGAGCAACCGTTGCCGAGTCTGATCCACCTTCTCCATTCAGCATGTCTCCTAGGTAACAAAATGTTTTCACACCTTCCAGCTTCACGCCATCTCCAAGATCCAACTCAACATTTCTTCCATCTGCAGCTCCCTCTGTGCACACCTTACACTTGAATGTAGCTGCCACACTGGTTAATGACCCTCTCAAACCACTACATTTTTGATGAACCCACTCAGCGCACATTGTACATTGAATGGAGTTCACTCCGACACCCTTCTTGCACACAGCACATGGCCACTTCCCAGTTCTTTCCACCTCACCACATGCTTTACCACTTGCCATCACCTTCGTTTTTCCGATATTCACCTTCAGACCTTTTGTCTCCATACATTCCTTCCACTTGTTCATCTTCTCCTTCAGTCCATCCATACTTTCTGCAATCAACACCAGATCATCTGCATACAACATCTCCCACGGTAAACCCTCCTTTACGTTCTGAGCCAGCACCTCCATCACAGCTACAAATAGTAGTGGACTTAGTACCGACCCCTGATGCACTCCCACCTTCACCTCAAACTCACCACTGTTCCCGTCCTTCGTCCTTACAGCTGTGCGCGCTCTTTTGTACATTGCCATCACTACTCTGATCAACCATTCCTCCACTCCTAACTTCCTCAATGCCCATGTCACTACTTCATGTGGAACCCTATCGAATGCTTTCTCCAAATCAACAAACCCAAGAAACAACTTCTTCCTCTTCTCCATATACTTCTCCTGCAACTGCCTCACAATAAAAAGCACATCTGTCGTTCCTCTTCTTGGCATAAATCCAAACTGCATTTCGTCAATCTTCACTTTCTTCCTTATCCTCCTCTCCAACACCCTTTCCAATACCTTCATTCCATGCTCCAATAACTTTATCGCTCGATACGAGCCACAGTCCAGAGGGTCACCTTTCCCCTTGTATAGAGGGACGAGGGTACTCAGTTCCCAACCCACTGTAATGCGGCCTTCTTTCACCACCAGATTGCAGATCTCTGTCATTCTCTTCACACCCCAATTTCCCGCTGCCTTCAACATATCTCCCACAACTCCCGTCGGCCCTCCCGCTTTTCTTCTCTTCATTGCTTTTATCGCTTCCTCAACTTCCTTCTCGGTTATCTTCTCTGCCGGTCCTAAAACTGGGTTACTCTCTATGTTGCCATCCCATTCATTCTCTGCATTCAACAGTATTTCCATATATCTCTTCCATCTTCCTTTAATTCCATCTGGGTCCACAACGATTTGTCCCACTTCATCCTTCAAGCAACTCACCCCATCACATCACACCTCTCTTTCGCTATCTGCTTTGCAATCCTGAATACCGCTCTCTGACCCTCTTCCGAATCCAAGCGTTCTCCGAACATTTTCCTACATGCCTCCTGCGCCTTTTCTACATCTTTCTTTGCAGCCTTCTTGGCTGCCTTATAACTTTCATGCTCTGCCTTTTCTGCCCCCATACCCTTCGCCTTCTGCCACTCCTTGAACTTCTTCCTCTTCTCGTCAATCTTCTTTCCAACTTCATCATCCCACCACCATGTTTCCGAGTGCCTCGGTGGTCCTTTTGTACATCCACATACCTCACCAACGGCTCCCAACAGACTATCTTTCATTGACATCCAACCACTTTCAAGCTCATCCACATCATCCTCCACCATACTCACTACTCAGCCTCTCTTTTAATGCCTCCCTCACTGTCACCTCTTTCAACCTCCACACCTTCATTCTCGGTTGGTACTTCACCCGCCGAGCTCTCCTCGCACCTTTCACCCATATGTTGCAGACAACCAAGTGGTGCTGTGAAACAGCCTCCTCCCCCGGGATCACCTTTGTGTCCCGGAGGTGCCCCCTATCTCGCCTACGCACCAGCAGGTAGTCAACGGTTGTCGTCGACCCACCTGACGTGTATGTAACAAGCTTATTATCCTCTTTCTGGAACTGAGTATTACAAATCAACAAATCAGCTCCATCAGCAAACTCCAAAATCCTTTCACCTTCTCCATTTCTCACACCATATCCGTAACCCCCATGAACTCCCTCAAAACCGTCCATACTCCTTCCCACATGTCCATTTAGGTCTCCTCCTACCACAACACCTTCCTCATCTTTCACGTTTTCCATCAGCTTCTCTATAGCACACCAGAACTTGTCCTTCTCTTCATCGCTCCGACCAACCTGCGGAGCATATCCCGAGATGATGTTCACCAAGAGCTTTCCAATCATCATTTTCACCATCATCAACCTATCACTCACTCTAGTCACACTCACCACACTGTCTAGAAACTCCTCAGAAAACAGGACACCAACACCATTCACGCCCTCCGGGCACCCTTGCCACACAAACTTGTATTTCTGTCCCTGCCTACCCTTCACCATTCTCACACCACTTCCCTTCCATCTCATCTCCTGCACACAACATATCTCCACTCTTCTTCTGACCAATACTTCCACCACTTCTCCTGATCTCCCTGTCATTGTCCCTACAATCCATGTCCCAAATCTCAGAAACCGATCTCCACGTCGGGCATCAGACGTTTCGTCGTCATAAATGGAATGATTTCCACCCTATATAAATATGGACTACAAAATTATACAATGGACTACAAAATGTAAATGTTTCATGATATTTGTTATATTATATCACCTTTATCTATCAATATTGTTGAAATGAAGATCAAATACCTGTATGTTGAAATATGTTGAAAAAGTCAAAACTTTACATGGGGTGTACTTACTTTTTCACGTGACTGTAATTGCTTTTTACCTCTGCCACCGGAGGTGGGCGGAGGTTATGTTTTCACCCCTGTCTGTTTGTTTGTTTGTCTGTCTGTGAAGAGGATATCTCAGAACAGAATAAAGTGGAAAGTGGTGTACGAATGTGGTGCAGAGGTTGGCCATGTGAAAGGATGAAATGATGAGATTTTGGTGAACTCTGGATCCTGATGCTGTCATTTTAAAGTGATTCTTCACCATTGAGAAAAAACCACCTTTAGAGGCCATTTTTCCCCGCAAGCGGGGGTTGGCCTTTTTCGGGAACTGTAGTTGTTGTTGTTGTTTTTCGGTCCCCTTTTTGAAGCAATGTTTTACGGCCGGATGCCCTTCCTGACGCCAACCCTTTTTGCCGCCTTTAACGACAAGCAGGGAATTACCAGTGAACTGGTACTCAATTTGCCGACCTCGGAAGGATGACAGGCTGAGTCAACCCCCCTGGCGTTAATTCAGCGATTGACCGGGATTCGAACCCAGGATCCTAGGATCCTAAGCCGGCACCCTAGCCGCTAGCCCAACACCAGGGACTCCTCTTCACCATTGTCTTCACCATTGAGAGACAGCACCAAAACGATATATAGCACGATATCTCAAAAAGTTATGGATGGATTTCGTCGAACCTTGGTGGACAAGTCGGGTGTGTGACAAGGCCGAATCGATTCAATTTTGATGAAGATCTGGATGTGGATACGAATTTTTTTTTTTTAACTTTCAGGTGATTCTTCACCATTGAGAGATGGGGCCAAAATGATATCCAGCATTTGTCAAAATGTTGTGGAGGGATTTGGACCAAACTTGGTGGATGAGAGGGGTAGGTGACAAGAGCAAACTGATTAGATTTTGGAGGACCAGATCCTGATCCGGCCTATAAGTGTGATACAAAATGTAAACTGGTCAGCCTGGCGGAGGCATGTGCTATACCAAGTGCCGGTCCAGGTGCTACCTGGTATAGTTCTAACATCCAAGGAATATCAATGAGGTTAACAAATTATACATTAATCGATGAAGGTTTTTGGCTTTTTAAATGTTATTAAATAGAGTTCTCAATCTACCTTGTGGACTCCTCTGTTATTGGAAGCAAATGCTTTCTATTTGGCCTAAGCCCTAAATAACTGCACAGACTGCTCTGGACTCAGTGTTGTGGAGTTGAGGAGAGAAAATTCAAATGTGTACAACTGCACATCATAAAGGGGGTTATGTGCCATATTTGCATGGTAAAAAAACAAATTGATGGCCCCTGTTTATCTTTAGTTTTATTAAAATGTGCTACCTCCCAGCTGGCACAGTTACAGCGTTGAGCCAACATTGATTTATTCATCAGTGGAATGCTGATACGTGTTAATGTTGTTGATCAGTGGAATGTTGATATGCCAACCTGACTTCACTAAACGTCAGTATCTACCAACCAACTGTTTTGTTCCATCTAAAAACCACCACGAAACCAACATCGTTTGTGCTTTTCTTCCTGTACATGAGTTGTTAAACATTTTGCTAACTGTATGGATGCTTTCCTTAATTCTGCCCTGACCCCAAGACGAGCTCTCAAATTGTGCCACAAAGGCTTCTTCATCTCTGTCATTACCAATGACTCTATCACAGCTGTCGGAATTCAGCCGCACTTCAGACATTGCTGCAGAATCGACCAACATTCTGCCATCTGGGATAGAGACTTACTCAATGGATGCTGTACATTTGTCTTTTCCAGCCAGATATGTTTCTCACTTCAACAAACATTTTTTTCAAGGTAGAGTCTTGATAAACCAACTCTAATATTTATTTATACATGATTCATGATTTAAAAAACAATGTTTCATTTGCATCAAGGTAGGTTCATCTGATGGAAGGATAGAAGTATGTACAGAAGTATAATTGCCCTGCGCTTGCGAAGCGAAAAGCAGGGTTAGGCGATCGATTGTATACGTGCGTACGTGCATGTCACCATTTTTAAAATTCATTTTCTCAGCAACCGTTGGTCCGATTGACACGAAATTTTCACCATAAAAGTGTCTCCGCCTGTATAATTTTTTTCATTCATAATTATGACATCATAGGTCACGTGGTATGGGCGCCATCCTGGAAAATGTTACACCTTCATGTGACCATACCATGTGACCTTCTCCCTCCCACAGATCTTCCGCTGTCCCTGTTCTTTGCTGTTGTACTTGTGTGCTTCCTCTCTCTCCCCATCATGTCTCCCAATCCCTTTTTTGTGTTTTGTGTCCGTTTTTTTTTTTGTGTGATTGATGTTAGCTCTTACACGAGCCTCGATCTTGTATACAAAAACAAACAAAAAAAAAAAAAACCTCTGTATCTTTGAAATGGCTTCATGGAAAAAATTGAAACATGGCTCATTGTCAAGTACTCCACATGGGGAATAAGTGCTGTTAATGACGATGGCGCCATTGGTGTCTTAATTATGACTTCATAATTCGACAGGGACAACGCTTAGTCTGATCAGTTTGAAATTTATTGAGCGTGATCTATGCAGCAATTATATTAGAGAATATAAATTGATGATGTCATCGCTCACATGGTCTGGCAGCCATATTGGATCAAAGAAAAAAACCCCTTCAAAAACAGAAGAGTTTGCTCGCACCAAGTTGACTGCACGGGGTTAGTATTCTATGAATACCATCTAGTTGGAGTAAGCTCTGAGGTCAGTTCATAAAAAATGGATTGGAAGGATATCTTACGTGGAATACGAAATTGCATATCAACACGTGATCTCTAAAGATAGTTCGATAACGTTGTGGAATTGTAAACTCAATTTAAGTTGATATCAGGTTGATATCTTGCAGATTTACTGTACATAAGAATGAAATCGAGCAACTTTATTTTCTGTTTTATTTTGTTGAATTCTACTGTTCCCCTTTTAGGTCATGACATTCCCAAAGACAAGATAAATGACAGTGGTTTGAGAGAGAAACAAAAGATACATGACCCTTTTCTTATTCGTGTTCAGAATGCAATGCAGAAACACAAGTAAGCTTTGCTATTCGTGGGGTTATTGCATTATGGAGTATGACGTGTTTTATGATTTTTATATGAAGAGTTTTTCAGAAGAAATTACTTTAGCTTATATCTACATTACGACACCCGCTGGGACCACATAAGGTTATTGTATTTCATTTTAGTTAAATATGCAACTGTAATGGTTACTAAATGCTGTCCCCTTGTCATGTGACCATATCCTCAGCTCTGATTGGAAGACATTTGTGAGGGAAATACATACATACATGATACATACAAACATACATACACCAGATGGACAGCCAAACGCTCTTCCAGATGGTATTGCCCTACGGGCTGCACCGTAAAAAACGGGGGATATTGTAATCGGCTCCGTCCGTCCATCTGTCTGTCCGTCCGTCGCACTATCTCCTCTTAAATGGTTGTGTAGAAATTCATCACCTTGCTCAGCTTGATGATGTAGAAACCAAGGCCTTTAAGATTATTGGAATCTCCCACAATTAAGCTGAGTCTATGGGCCTATCACTTCACCATCATGGACAGGTCAATGGTCTCTCTGTCTTCTACCTCCTCATTTATGGTCTTGCACCCTCTGCACTTTCCGTGCTTTGTCCCCAACAGGTTTCTGCAGGGCACACATGGTCCACCAACAACCCCCTTCTGGTGAAACCACCTAAATCCAGAATCACTGCTCACCTCCATTAATTTGTTACTCTTTTTTTTCCCACACCTGTAGAACCAACTTCGATATTGTCTTAAATCTCATTCTTCCTTCCAGGTCTTCAAGACAGCTGTTCACCACCATCTCAGATCATCCCCAATCCAAAACCATGTTCTTCTCTACGCTTGATAATCCTCACCCCACCCCCATGACCCAATCCCTCCTCCATCCAAATTTCCAGTTTTCCCTCATGAGAATTTCCTTCTCTATCTGTCTTGTCCACCCCATACATCCTCTCCTGCTCCCCATTCCTCCCCACACCCAGTCTGTCCAAGCCTCCCTCTATCCTGGCCTTCAGCTCCGCTGTTGGTGTTTTCCCGCTCTCTCTGCTGTTACTTTTGTCCTGTTGCATTCTGATCCATTCGGTGTACTAGTACTAGCTCTTTCATGAACCTCAGCTATGTGTACAGTCACGTGAAAAAGTAAGTACACCCCATGTAAAGTTTTGACCTTTTCAACATACAGCTATTTGATCTTCAGTTCAACAATATTGATAGATAAAGGTGATATAATATAACAAATATCATGAAACATTTACATTTTGTAGTCCATTGTATAATTTAAATAAATATAAATGCAAATTTCGCATGTGGAAAAAGTAAGTACACCCCTACATTTATCACTACTTCAAATACCTAAAATTAGAATCAGGTGCACCAGCTCAGGTGCAAATGATTAGAACATCGTTAGACAGGATCTTGGAGGAACCTGTCTCATTTAAACCTCAGACATTTAGTTTGGTTTGCTCTTTGTTGTTGAAGTGTGCGGCGTCACCATGCCTAGATAAAAATAGCTCTCTGAGACCTTCAGAAAGAAGGTTGGTTATAGATGCCTACGAGTCTGGGAAGGGATTTTAAAAGATCTCCAAACAATTTGAAATCAATCATTAGATTGTCCGGAAGATCATCTACAAGTGGAGAAGATTCCAAACAACTGCCAACTTGTTCAGGCCAGGCTGCCCCAACAAGTTCAGCCCGAGAGCAGACCGCAAGATGCTGAAAGAAGTCTCTAAGAACCCCAGAATGTCATCACAGGACCTACAGGTAGCTCTTGCCACTGTTGATGTAAAAGTGCACGAGTCTACCATTAGAAAGAGGCTGCACAAATTTGATCTATATGGGAGGTGTGCCAGGAGGAAACCTTTGCTATCCAGAAAGAACATCAGGGCAAGACTAAAGTTTGCCAATGAACACCTCGGCAAAGGCCAGCACTTCTGGAACAATGTTCTCTGGACAGTTGAGTCAAAGGTAGAGCTATTTGGCCACAGTACCAGAAGACATGTTTGGCGAAAACCAAAGACAGCATTTGACCACAAGAACCTGATACCCAATGTAAAGCATGGTGGTGGAAATATTATGGTTTGGGGCAGCTTTGCTGCATCAGGGCCTGGGCAGCTCACCATCATAGAATCCACTATGAATTCTTCATTGTACCAGAGGGTGCTTGAGGATAATGTGAGGCCATCTGTCGAAAAGTTGAAGCTCAACCGAAGGTGAACCTTGCAACATGATAATAACCCTAAACATACCAGTAAATCCACCAAGGAATGGCTGAAAATAAAGAAATGGAGGGTTCTGGAATGGCCAAGTCAAAGCCCGGATCTAAATCCCATCGAGATGTTGTGGAGGGATTTGAAACGAGCTGTGCATGCAAGAAACCCCTCAAACATCGCACAGCTGAAAGAATTCTGCATGGAGGAGTGGGCAAAAATTTCTCCCAGTCGATGTCAGAGACTGGTAGACAGTTATAAGAAACGCTACTTGAGGTTGTTTCTGCGAAAGGGGGCAATACCACCTATTAGAGCCAAGGATGTACTTACTTTTTCCACATGCGAAATTTGCATTTATATTTATTTAAATTATACAATGGACTACAAAATGTAAATATTTCATGATATTTGTTATATTATATCACCTTCATCTATCAATATTGTTGAACTGAAGATCAAATATCTGTATGTTGAAATATGGTGAAAAAGTCAAAACTTTACATGGGGTGTACTTACTTTTTCACGTGACTGTACAAAAAGAGCAGTATCACCTTTGGCCCCACCCCTTGGGGTGGATATCAAAAAAATGCAATTATGTGCAACAGTTTTTTTTAATTCGACTTTGTATATGCAATTATCATTGGGCATGAAATATGTAAAGATATTTTGGATTTGACCCCTGGTTCATACCATATCAGAGGGGTCAAAATGAAATAAGTTTTAACTCAAAATTTGATATTGGGTCATTCCTGGTGGAACTTTTTGCCATCGTTTAACTTTGGTTTAGGTGGGAAGTGTGGGGATTTGTGATGGCGCACCATCGACTTCGCTCTCTTTTGGTTTTATGTATATGCTCCATCCCCCAGCTGGTACAGCTACAATGTTGCCTTGGAAGTGATCCATTGTTTAGGACTACCAGGAGAAGGAACTATCACCTGAAATAAGATGCTATGTAAGTGATTATAACCTTGAAGTATCTAAGCTGCTTATGCTGTATATGAGCAGTCGTAGGTGTAGCAGATGATCTTACAATATCAGACAGAGTGAGAGGAGGAAGTGACGCCAGGTCACAGCTGATGGAAAGATTTAAACACTGAATGTAGCTACAGGGAATAAAACACATGTTACGGCCCAGGGAAAGTTTAGGGTCGAGAAGGAGAGCTGAGAGAAAAAGTGAAACTCGCTGTAGAAAGAATCTATAGCTTGCATGACTGGAGCCCCGGTCCAGAAGTCAGGTGAGCTGTGCCTCATTCCAGAGTGGTGAGTTGCAGTTGGCTAGCTCAAGATGAGGTGGTTACAACTGAGAGCAGCCTTTGCATCAAGAAACTGTGACACGGTGAATACTGTGAATGATATTGGGGACAAGTTCCTTGTTTGATTGAAGGAGCTTGTTTGAGGAAGACACATTGGGGAGAACAAGCCAGATACTGTAAAATGGGGGAGGGGGGGGGGGGGGGAATAGGGACAGCAAGGTGAATAGGGACACAAACTGAAAAAAAGTTCGGAAACTCTTTTCGCTGAAAATTGATAACCATACTGATTTGTTGATATTTGGGTTGAAAGTGTTCTCTTGTTTTTTTAAAAGGCAACTTATAGTCCCTATTAACCCCATATATGGGTTAAATAGGAATAAATAGGATTTTTATGGCTGTCCCTATTCACCCCGTTTTACGGGTGAATAGGGACAGGTACTAATACAAAAAAATAATAATCAAGAAACAATCCTGAGTTTCCAACTTATTGCTAATTTGATAGCTCAGATGGATGCACATAATATGCACCCATAACATAAACCATGGTGCCAATGAAAAAAAATATGGGATAAAAAGTTTCTCCAAACTGTCCCTATTTCTTGATTATTATTTTTTTGTATTAGTGACTGTCCCTATTCACCCGTAAAACGGGGTGAATAGGGACAGCCATGAAAATCCTATTTATTCCTATTTAACCCATATATGGGGTTAATAGGGACTATAAGTTGCTTTTTAAAAAAACAAGAGAACACTTTCAACCCAAATATCAACAAATCAATATGGTTATCAATTTTCAGCGAAAAAAGTTTCAGAACTTTTTTTCAGTTTGTGTCCCTATTCACCTTGCTGTCCCTATTTACCCCATTTTATGGTACAAGTTCAAACACATCAAATTAGGGGCTGAAAGAACAGGAAGAGGAAATAGGGGATGAAATAACAATTGCATAAAGAAACGGAATGGTGGGTGGAAGGAGAGGGGAGAAAATACAATGATTGCAAAGGACAGGCTAAGTTTAGAAAGGGTGAATAATGATAGTGAATATTAGTGCTGTGCGGTATCGGAACCGGCAATTGGAACAGGCCGATATCGGCTATTTTTCGGTAATCCGTGCCGGCAGATTACAATCAGTGTGCAGTTCCGATGACGGATTATTATAGTTGTACTGTACTCAATACAACCCCCAAACCTCGAGTAGCTTTCACCCTTGTTTACAGCGAATTTCAATAAACACATTTATGAAAACGAGAATAATGCGACTGTGTCACCAATATGCCTCCACATAGTCCCACCACGGGTAGATGCCATCGTTCGCTGTCCTAAAAATAAACAAGTTTGATTTAAATCCCTTCAGCTGTTTTCAAGTATCACATTTTCACCAGCCATGACAGGTTTCACATCGATCGGTGAAGCAGATTCAGAGAAGGCATTTTTAAAACATTTTTGGCTGGTATACCACTTCACCTATGATGTCATCATTATCATGCTTTTGTTCCGCATTGGGAGTACTTGACAATGTGCAAAGTTTCAAATCTTTCCATTCGGTGGTTTCCGAGAAATAAATTTTTTGTTATATACTTTTAATCCAAAATGGCTGCCATACCACGTGGCCTATGACATCACAATTGTCATAAAAACATTCTTCTGTATGGGTGTCACTCCTACCCTGAAAGTTTTGTCTCAATTGGACATATGGTTGCTGAGAAAAACGAGGTTTAGTCACTGTGTACCACCATTCCTCCCCCTACGGGATGGACGAACGGACGGACAACCCGAAAGCATAATGCCTCCAGGGACTTTGTCGGCGGAGGCATAACAACGTTGCACCTATTGCTTTATAAACAGCTGCGAGTACAAAGAAAACCACGACGATCAGTACCATGCGAAGCGCGATCCTACTGTACCATGCAAAACGCGATGGCGCTTCCTGACTTCCTGGTCGAGTACGTCTTGACGTCATGCATTCCAGGTGTGCATCAAAATGTCAGTTAAATTAATTTTTATTATTAATTTATTATTATTGATTAATTTTATGATTATCATTAGCTCACCTGGAACGAAGTTCAGGGGAGCTGATGCGATGGCGCGTCGTCAGTCCGGCCGTCACTCCTTCAGTCCGTCAGTCCATCAGTCCGTAAACACTTGAAACTTCTCCGAAACAGCTGATGGGATTGCGACCAAATTTGGCAAAAATTATATTTGTTGTGTTGTGACTTAAGTTTATTCACGACATTAAAAAAAATCGGGGTCTAAGGGGGTTTACCGGGGTCAAAGTGGATCCAGGTTTGACCCCCAAAATATATACAGTATTTGCTTTTTCCTCTGAAACTACACGTGCAATTTCGATGAAACTTCACCACAACCTTCATCACCCATGATGTACCGAATGTTTGTTCAAGGCATTAGAAAAATTGGGGTCTGAGGAGGTATACAGGGTTGGGGAAGGGGAGGTTGCCCCCCAAAATCGGTATTTTTTTGTTTGTTTGTTTAAAGTCTTATGATTATGTCAGTACTAGCAGAAGTACCCGGCATTGCCGGGTGGGGGAGGGGAGGGGGAAGAGGAGGGGAGGGGAACGGGGGGGAGGGGAGTAGGGGGAGGGGAGGGGAGGAGAGGGGGGAGGGGAGGGGAGGAGAGGGGGGGAGGGGAGAAGAGGGGGGGGAAGTACCCGGCATTCAGTGTATAAACGTGAGGGAGAAGAGAGGGGAGGAGAGGGGGGGAGGGGGAGGGATGGGAGAGGGAGGGGGAGGGATGGGAGAGGGGGGGGGAGGTGAAGGGGTAGGGGGGAGGGGGAAAAGGGAGGGGGTAGGGAGGGGGAAGGGGAGGGCCAGTCAACAATGACGTTGCAGTTCTCATGGTCGGAGAGCAGCACAACAATCGCGACATCGTCCTGAATCTTCGCAACAGCACGAAGCGGATTTTGGAGACTCACCGATCCTGTGACGCCCTCCAGTACCGGCGTTGCCGGGTGGGGGAAGGAAGACCCGTACATTCCCAACCCGTACATTCGCCCTCTCGACTCAAGCTCACTCAGACAAAAGCCTCGCACACATTACACCGTGAAGGCCCAATGGCCATGTCTATGCCACAAATCAAGTACGTGAGCGAGTCGGGCGCACTGAATTGAAAATATATAGAACGCTCATACTCCGTGAAAAGTGAAGCCAACTGGCGGCGGAGATGGAACATCACGTGATCGCTCTGAGCGAATCGGCGCGCTGCTCTGCCACCGGTCAGAATCTGTGTATAATATTCCTCGCTGAAAAAAAATCTATGTGAAACATGCTACTATCTATGCTAAATCATGCTAAATCATGCTAAAGGCTAAAATCTATGCTACTTGCTGTGAGTTTATGGCGGCAAGGAACATCACGTGATCGCGTCACGAACATCATTCGTGATCACGTCATCACGTGATCGTGATCGTCATCAATGAGCGCGAATGAGCGAATCAGTGTGCTGGAAATGTTCCTTCCTTACTCATGGCGTAAATAAATATACTGCCGTAAATATGGTACTGTAGCGACCCATGGGTCCCCCAAAGCTCGAGACCAGCAACATAATCTCCTTGCCCAAGCCGGTGACGTAACCGGCGGACAAACCGCGGTGCCGAGGTTATAATTGCTTGCACCTGTCGGTCACATGACCACCAAAGCGTGCCTCGCCTGAGAGGCGTGGCTTTGGTTCTGACGTATGCTTTTTGGCTTGGATTATATGTATGCGAACCCGATAAACGGGCTTTCAGAGTTCCTGAGTTGATTATACATTAAACATCTTCTCGGACGAGTTTGTGTCTTGTCCGTCACTTCGTCCGTCTCAAGCAGGAGCGCTGCTCCTTCACTGGTGACCCCGAGTTTACGACACGCGATGGACACGGCAGTATCCCTCAAATTGCCCACTTTCTGGGAAGCACATACCGCCGTCTGGTTCGCTCAGGCGGACTCCCAGTTCGCCCTGCGTGGCATTACGGAGGACACCACTAAATACCATTACGTGGTCGCTGCGCTCGGCTCTGTGACCGCCGCCCACTGCCTGAGCCTCCTCCAGAGCCCGCCCGCTGACGGCAAGTACAACGCCATCAAGGCACTTCTTCTGGGCGCTTTCGCCCTCTCCCCGGCTGAACGCGCACGACGCCTGCTCGACCTTCCTGAGCTCGGCGATACGCGCCCGTCCGAACGTATGGACTACATGCTCGCGTTGCTCGGCAAGCACCCCTCGGATTTCCTTTTCCGAGAGCTTTTTCTCCGCCAGCTCCCGGCCCAGGTACGGGTCGCCCTGGCAAGCACGACCATCGCGAACCCCCGCGACCTCGCCAGGGAGGCCGACAAGATCGATTCGGCAAGCCAGCTCGTCAGAGCGGCGAGCCAGCTCGTCGGGGTGGCTGCCGGGAGCCCGCCCGCCGCCCAGTCGGCGCCGCGGCACAGTTTCCTGCCCGCCTGCCCGACGCCCGCGACGCAGCTTCCTTCCCGGAGGCCGCCGGGCCGGCGCGACTGTCAGCGGCGACGCCGCGTCGCCCGGTCCTGACGCGTCGACCGGAGCCCCCGCCAGACCCGGCCTGGTGTTATTTCCACGCCAGGTTCGGGCGGCGGGCCCGATCATGTCGACCCCCGTGCACGTTCGGCAAGTCGGGAAACTGTCGGACCGGCGCTCACTACCAGCCACTAGCGCCGGCCGTTCCGGAAGCCTGCTATTCATCGCGGACCAAGCGTCGGGGCGGCGTTTTCTCTGCGACACCGGCGCTCAGCTGAGCGTCATACCCGCTTCGGCGGAGGACAGGCGGGCCGCCATTTGCGGCCCCTCCTTAATCGCGGCCAACGGCTCCGCCATCCGCACCTTCGGCCCACGCACCGTCGCCCTCCGCTTCGGCAGCCAGCTCTTTCGCTGGGAGTTCGTGACGGCGGACGTCCCCATGGCTTTGCTCGGTGCCGATTTCCTTTGCGCCCATGGGCTGCTGGTCGACGTTAAACGCCGGCGTCTCGTCAACGCCGAAACTTTCAGCTCGCTGGCGTGCGCCTTGAAACGTTCCGCGCCCACCGAGCTTTCCTGCGTCCTCCCGTTGGCAGACGACTTCGCGCGTCTCCTCGCGGAGTTCCCGGCCCTCACGCGACCGACGTTTTCGGCCGTCGCGGTGCGTCACGGCATCGAGCATCATATTCCCACTACGGGCCCGCCGGTGTACGCCCGAGCTCGCCGTCTCGACCCAGCCAAACTCGCCGTCGCCAAGGCCGAGTTCGCCGCGCTGGAGTGCCTCGGCATCTTGCGGCGCTCCGACAGCGCCTGGGCCTCCCCGCTGCACATCGTACCGAAGCCGGGGGGCGGATGGCGGCCATGCGGTGACTACCGCCGCCTCAACGACGCCACTACCCCCGACAGGTACCCCGTCCCGCACATCCAGGATTTTTCCGCCCGCTTGGCGGGGCGGACCATTTTTTCAAAAGTGGACCTGATTCGGGGGTACCACCAGGTGCCCGTCCGCCCGGCCGACATCCCGAAGACGGCCGTTATTACACCTTTCGGCCTCTTCGAATTCCTCCAGATGCCCTTCCGGCTCAAAAACGCGGCACAGGCATTCCAGCGCCTGATGGACGGCGTGCTGCGCGACTTGCCGTTCCTCTTTACCTACCTGGACGACATCCTCGTCGCCAGCACGTCCAGAGCCGAGCACCTCCTCCACCTCCGGACACTGTTCGGCTGCCTCAGCGAGCACGGCTTGATCGTCAACCCGGCCAAATGTCACTTTGGTGCGGCGACGATCGACTTTTTGGGCCACCGCATCACCCGGAACGGCGCCGTGCCGCTACCGGCCAAAGTCGAGGCCATCGCCGCTTTCCCGCGCCCCCGCTCCGTCAAGGCGCTGCAGGAGTTCCTCGGGATGGTGAACTTTTATCACCGCTTCGTGCCCCGAGCTGCGCAACTCATGCGGCCCTTGTACACCGCCCTCCGCGGCCAGCCGGCGAAGCGCGACGTCGTCTGGTCCACGGACATGGACACTGCTTTCACCGGCGCGAAACAGGCCCTCGCCAACGCCACGCTGCTGGCCCACCCGGTACCCCATGCTCCCATCACCCTCACCACGGACGCCTCAGACTACGCCGTGGGCGCGGTTCATGAACAATGGGTAAACGGGGCCTGGCAGCCGCTCGCGTTCTTCAGCCGGCAACTCCTGCCCAACGAGTTGAAGTACAGCACTTTCGACTGCGAGCTCCTCGGGCTGTACCTGGCCGTCCGCCATTTTCGCCACCTCCTGGAGGGCCGCCCGTTCACGGCCTTTGTCGACCACAAGCCATTGATTTTCGCCATGGCCAAGGTCACGGAGCCGTGGTTGGCCCGCCAGCAGCGCCACCTCTTCGCCGTGCCGGAATACACCACGGACATCCGGCACGTGGCCGGAAAGGACAACGCCGTGGCCGACTGCCTTTCTCGAGCCCGCGCCAACGCCGTCCACCTCGGCGTCGATTTCGCCTTGATGGCGACGGACCAGGCCACCGACGGCACGGTGCAGGCGCTCCGGGTGGCGGACACGGGCCTCCGCTTGGCTGACGTCCCCTTCGCGGACACAGTCCTGCTTTGTGACGTCTCCCAAGGCCGACCTCGCCCCGTTGTGCCGGTCACCTGGCGGCGTCGCATTTTTGCTACGCTCCACGGCCTCTCTCACCCGTGCCGGAAGGCTTCCCAGAAGCTGGTTTCGGCACGTTTCGTCTGGCACGGGTTGCGACGGGACGTCCGCGACTGGGCTAACGCCTGCACACCCTGCCATCGGGCCAAGGTCCACCGTCACACCCAGGCTCCGCTGGCTCCTTTCACCGTGCCCGAGCGACGTTTCGACCACGTCCACGTGGACCTGGTGGGTCCCCTGCCCCCATCGCAGGGGTTCACCCACCTGCTTACCATGGTGGACAGGACCACCAGGTGGCCGGAGGCCGTGCCCCTCGCCTCCACCACCACCGCCGACGTGGCCCAGGCGTTCATCGCCACCTGGGTCGCGCGTTTCGGCGCACCGGCGGACATCTCGTCGGACCGCGGCCCACAGTTCATGTCCGAACTGTGGGGCGCGGTCGCCCGCACGTTGGGCGTTACCCTGCACCGCACCACGGCCTACCACCCCCAGGCCAACGGGTTGTGCGAGCGGTTCCACCGCTCCATGAAGGCCGCACTCATGGCTGGCCTCCAGGACGACGGCTGGGCCGACCGGCTCCCGTGGGTCCTTTTGGGCCTCCGCACGGCTCCAAAGGAGGACCTCCAGGCGTCCACCGCCGAGCTGGTGTACGGCCAGGCCCTCCGCGTCCCGGGCGAGTTCGTGCCCGACGCCACCAGCCCCTGGTCCGCCGCGCGCCAGCGCACGGACTTCCAGGAGGCCGCCCAACGTTTCGCCCCGGTGCCCATGTCCCGCCACGGCGACCCCCAATCCTACGTCCCCCCAGCACTCCGCACGGCGGAGTACGTCTTTGTGCGCCACGACGCGCACCGGGGGCCGCTCCAGCCACCATACGACGGACCCTTCCGGGTCCTACGACGGGACAACAAGTCCTTCGTCGTCAGCATCGGCGGCCGGGCGGACCGGATTTCGGTGGACCGCCTCAAGCCGGCCCACAGGGACGTCGGCCAGCCGCACCGGCTGGCTCTCCCACCACGGCGCGGCCGCCTTCCCGCCACCACCCCCCCCCCCCCCCCACCCCGCGACCAGCCAGGGGTCGTTTCGGTCGGTTCATCCGGACCCCCCTCAGGTTGACCTTCCTGGACCAAGTCGATTCTGGGGGGGCGTGTGTAGCGACCCATGGGTCCCCCAAAGCTCGAGACCAGCAACATAATCTCCTTGCCCAAGCCGGTGACGTAACCGGCGGACAAACCGCGGCGCCGAGGTTATAATTGCTTGCACCTGTCGGTCACATGACCACCAAAGCGTCCCTCGCCTGAGAGGCATGGCTTTGGTTCTGACGTATGCTTTTTGGCTTGGATTATATGTATGCGAACCCGATAAACGGGCTTTAAGAGTTCCCGAGTTGATTATACATTAAACATCTTCTCGGACGAGTTTGTGTCTTGTCCGTCACTTCGTCCGTCTCAAGCAGGAGCGCTGCTCCTTCAGTACATTATTAAAAAATAAATGTACTACAATATTTTTGAAAAATTTCATTGGTTGCTCGGAGACGGCAGCATGTAAAAACCGGTTGAATATTTGAAATACAGTTTGACCCAGAGGTAAGTGGTATGGTCTTGCTGGTTGGTGGACACGATATGTGTGAGGGAAATTATTTTGGTGTCCTGTATCTGGTAGTGCTAGTTGGTGAACACGGTAAATTTAAGGGAAATGATTTTCTGTCATTCTTCTGAGTGGTTGCTTCTCCTTCCCCGTATTTTTGTTCATTTTATTGTTTTTTTCCACTCTCTTGAGTTGTGGGCCTTCCTTGAGTGGTATTACATTTATCATCATCATCATTGGAATGTCTGTTGTAAAGATACGGACATCAAGTCCGTATCTTGACGCAGAGAGCATCAAGCACCATCTTTTTATACCAGGCAACGGCAACGCACTAACGCAGACCTCGCTCGGCCCCGCCCACAGCGACCTCTCTCGGCCCCGCCCATAGCTGCCTCGCTCGGTCCCGCCCACAGCGACCTCGCTTGGTCCCGCCCACAGCGACCTCGCCCGGCCCCGCCCACAGCGACCTCACCCGGCCCCGCCCACAGCAACCTCGCGCGGTCCCGCCCACAGCGACCTTGCTCGATCCCTCCCACAGCGGCATCACTCCGCCCTACACGGCACTATCTATATATTATTCGTACAATGCCGGGTACTTCTGCTCGCTGAAAAAAAATCTATGTGAAACATGCTACTATCTATGCTAAATCATGCTAAATGCTAATCATGCAGAAGTACCCGGCAAAAACGCAATTGCTTTTCGCTCTGAAATACGTGCAAACGCGTAACTGAGTTAATGGCGGCAACGAACATCACGTGATCGCTCTGAGCGAATCAGCGTGCTGCTCTGCTACCGATCAGATTCCGGGCATAATATTTTGCGCTGAGGCAAAAATATGGTAAAAAAATATTATGAAATCAATTTTTAGGTCGGCCATGTTCGTCCCAGGCTCAATGGCCACGTCTGTGCCAAATATCAAGTACGTGAGCCTCTCCGTTTAGGAGTCTACCGGTAACATTACACACACACACACACACACACACACACACACACACACACACACACTGTGTTTTAGCTATATAGATGCCTCTATATGCTGCCCTGTCTTCTAGCAACCATTGAAATCGGTTTAAAATACCTCTAGTCATTGCAGTATACTGTTTTTTTTTTACCAGGTGAGCGCCAAGGGTATTGCCCCTATGTTTATTATTATATCAGTTAAATTATTTTCAACATCGTTATTGCCATTGCCTCTAAGTACGTTTGACAGTATAATCACACAATCTTGTGACATGCCTGCAGGACAAGTGAGCACACAGTGACTTTTAACCCCTGGGCCTTACTCGGAGGTTGCCGAGATGGCTTTGGTCTCAAGGGGCCACTTGAAGTAGCGTATGAGAATCTGATAAATGCTGCTGCGAAAGGAGATACTGGAAATTTGTCAGTTTTGTTGCAAAACAATGCTTTGCACGTGGACATAGGGGACAATCAAGGAAAGACAGCGCTCTTAGCCGCAGCGGTTGGTGGTATTTTTTCTTTACCATTTATTCCCTGCCACCTGATAAATAAATCTTTCTGCCATTGCTGTTTAGATGTACATTTTTGTCAAGATTAACACAAAATCATGTAATTGGTGATTGCCAAGTTGGCAAGGTGGTCTGACTTGCCTTAATCAAGTAGATTTTAAACTTTACATTTCTCAATCTGGAAGTCATCGGTTCATATTTAATATTGTGTTAATATGGGTATCGTATCATATTGTTACTTTCTTGTAATCCATCTACAAGTTCCTACAAGAGCGAATGAAAAATAGAATTAATGAAACGATACATCACTTTTGTTAACAATATTTATACAGTGTTTATTACCTCCTCCACTTAAGGTGGATGGAGGTTATGTATTCAACCCTGTTTGTTTGTTTGTCTGTCTGTTTGTGAGCACGATATCCCAAAAAGTTATGGACGGATTCAGTCGAAACTTGGTAGACAGATTGGGTGTGTGACAATGACAAATTGATTCGATTTTGTGAATATCTGGATCCAGATACTAGAACTTTATGTGATTCTTTACAATTGAGAGATGGAGCCAATAACGACATAACTGTAGCACAATATCACAAAAAGTTGAAGACGGATTATGATGAAATTTGGTGGATGAGTTGGTTATGCGACAAGAACAAGCTGATTAGAGTTTGGTTCAGTTCCGGATGCAGATTTGGCCGATCAGTGGGATACAAAATGTAAACTGTTTAGCCTGGCGGAGGTGTGCGATCTACCAAATGCTGTTCTAGTTCTTAGTCGTTTTTGCCCTAATAAACATTTATTTTTTATGTGTGGTTGTGCGAGAGACATTCATTAAGCCTGTCTTGTGCCTGCATGACATTTATTGATTCATTTTAATCATGCATTTCTTTCATTGTTTCCTACAGATGGCTTTTCAGGAGGGAGTAGTTAATTTACTGTTGAATAATGGTGCTGACGTGAACACTATTACCGATTCTGGACTCTCTCCTCTACTCGCATGCCTCATCCTTTTTTACCCACCAAGCTCCTTCCAACAGTTCACTGCACTCCAGGTAACGTCTGAATGCTTGAGAAAAAAATTAGCATTTGAGGAAGTTCGATAAAATGCTGGAGAGGTCAAGTAAAGAGTTTTATTCACGTGGTAATTGAAGAATAATTACAACATTAATGCTTTTTGTAATCTAGATGAGTCTTCACGCAAAGAAACTGGAGTTCTATCAATGTGCAGAGTGGTCCATGAGGCAATGGGTGAGACCTTCAAAGGGTCTGGATGAGATTCTGGAATTCTGGCCATGGACTGAAGTCCAAGCTTCTCATCTAGTGGATAACACCAAGGTTGGAAATGTGGCTCAAAATCTCATTTCATCTGGTTTGAGATTTAGCTAAGACTTTAAATTGATTCAGAACAAAAACCTTCTCTTTTTCTCCTACTATTTAAAGAATTTGATGTTTAGATCCATATCATAATCCTGACACTCTATTCAGTTTGCAATTAATAATAAAATGATTACGGAGCAAGATAAAGCAGGGAAGGTTAAAACAGAGATGCATTTCTTAAGGATAACAATATTATTGTTCTCCCCAAAGTTCTCCCTTCTTCATGCCTTTATCCACCTTTTCTCCACATATACATATGTCCCCTTGTGTTGGTTCAATCCTACTGTTGCCTTCATTGCGTCCAGACAGCAGACCACTGCCATATCATGCATGCCATTGCTCCAATGCTCCATCTCCATTAATGATATTTTACACCCCAATGACTAACCCACCAATTCAACTCTCCTTTCCCCTCTTCTATAACCGCTGGCTTTTGTTTTCTGTAAGACCATACTCATTCATTCATCCAATGTCCACACATTCACCAAAACTCCGGTGTCGGTATCCTTTGTCTCGCTTCTCTACGAGTCTCAGTTTTATGTAGACGGTAAAAATATTTTACTTACATCTCTGTCTAAGCATGGAGCCAGAGTGTATTGATGCTTCATTTGTCTCAGTGTTGATCAGAATTGATATCTGATATTAGATATGGTGTACAATTCAAAACAATTAGCATGAAATTAAAGTAAAGAATGCAGTCTTTGAAATAATTTTTAAAATGTCAAGAGAAGGGGTAAGTTCACCAGCAACATTGATTTTTCACATGTAATTTTGCTCAAATATTATGCAGGAAATTTTGCCCAATGACAAAGGCAGCGATGACGGATCATCTTCGAAGACATGGCACAGTGAATCGATCGCTGATAGAAGTGGAAAAGTGTCATCCAATTACAAGAATAGGTGAGAATATGCTGAGAACCTTCCTTATTTTATTATTACACACTTTTATTTAACTTCATCTGAACTTTGTTCGTTTGTCCCATTTCAAATATTTGAGCCGTTCGTTTTCTTGGTTCCATACGTCCTAGAGAGCTGAAATGTGGCCCACTGTCCTCTTTTCTGGAACATTTTCATCTTTCAAAATTTAGTTTAAATTTATTTTATATTTTAAAAAAACGAAATTAAAAAAAAGTAGGTTTAAAACAAACCAAAAAATAAGTATGTAGCCCTAAAACATGTTTTTTCGTTTACTTGTTTTACTTGATGTAAACCATCAAAAGATGCAGGATTATATCAGGCCTGTAGCATGTGATTTCACAACTCGGTTTCAAAGTGGAACTTCCTGGTGGAACTAAATCCCAGCGAGCAATCATTAACGGACCTGTGGAACTTATTGTCATCATCTTTTTGCTGATGGAGATTTCATTTTTCTTTTTCTAGTTATTTACCCACCTTGAGACTCCACTCCTGCGGAGCCTCCATTCCCCAGTATCACATCCCAATTCTCAAGATGAGAACTTTGAGTCACCTAAAAAAAGTCCATATTCAATTTGTACATTTTGGATTTTCCTCCTGTTTTTCCTTATGTCCAACCTTTTTTGCCTATCACTAACTACTTCCTCCCTTGTACTACTCCTCACACCGCTCTTGCCTTGCATTATAATTCTTCTGATGTGGTTTACCTCGGGGTGGGGTTGGGTAATAAAACCCCGCCCGAGAGGAAGTGCTTGCACAATTTAAAATCTTTCCACTTGGTGTGACTTGCTCGTACTTATTTCTGCCTCCAGCCCAGCTCCCATACCAATTTCAGAATTATAATGATTGGAGGTGGATGTAGTTGAGAGAGGCAGAGTTAAACTAGAAATAGCAATTGGAGATTGCAGACCCTCGCCAGGACGTGTTTTCAGTGGTTTTTAAGGCTTTTGTGTTAAAGCAAATATGGCGGCCGAACCACGTGACCGATGACGTCATCATTGTTTTTTTTCTCCACCAATTTATCCCTAGATGATGCTCAATAAATTTCATCTTGATCGGATGAAGTTTTGTACTTGTCGAATTGTGACATCATAATGGAGGCACCTAAGACATCATCATTAACATACCTTATTCCCCATGGAGAGTTCTTTACAATGAGCCATGTCTCAATTTTTTCTATGCAGTGCCTTCAGAGATGTAGAGGTGCAAAGTTTTCCTGTTTTTCCAAGACGGCACCCATACCACGTGACCTATGATGACATAATTATCATAAAAAATTATACAGGTGGAGTTGCACCTCTGGTGAAAATGTCCTGTCGATCAGACCAACGGTTGCAGAGAATATCATATTTATTCCGTGCGGACAAACAAACAGATAAACAGACAGACAAACAAACAGATTCAAGTGCAATACCCTCTCGTCAGGCAAGGATACTAAAGGGAAGCATTTGGGAAGAGGATTGAGGAAAATCAAAGATTGTTTTTGTCATAGTAGGTATTGTGAACTTCTGTAAAACCTAAAGCTTAATACAGTCTTTATTATTTCCTTTAACCACAGGAAAAAATTACAGGCAATGATTAACCTTCTGTTAACACGAGGAGCAGAACCATCCAACAAAACCTCACCACCACTCACACTTCCCTTGCCATCACCCACACTATTATTGCCACTCATCTCTGGAGATGTTCCCATGTTGTGTGCTCTACTCAAGGCTGGAGCAGATCCTACAGATCCCTTACCCCAAGCGGTTTGTTCTTTAGTTATTCACTTCGCTCTTTGCTTCATTATTTGTGCATACTTTGCTATCTAACTTCCTTAAGTGATCTTGTCTTCTAGAGTTGAACGCTATTTTCTCAGCTCGTATCAAGACGTATATCGGGCATTCAAAACGTTTGAGGAATAGGATGCTCACATCTGTTCAGTGACACCAATACTGTATTAAATAAAATTGAACATGCATACAAGTAGAAATACGAAAATAAAGCAACAACTTTTACACTGTGAATAGACTTTCACAGTTGAGAAATGTATTAGTCATGTGTATGCAAACCGTGACTCCTGAGAAAAGAAACTCAAACAGGAAATTTGATGTGCAACATGTCATGTTACAAGTATCTTCACCTGAACTGAGCGATCATGGAAATTCGCATGCAAATCATGTCTCCCACAGAATCTGCACACGTCTGTGCATGACCCATGTTAATCTGATCCGATGTACCTTGCTCCGTTACAGAGAGTTGGTTCTGCCGAAGCACTTTCCAGGCCTGTGGTCTTGCTTGCACGGTGTGCCCTCCCTTTCGCAGCAGTAGTTAAGGCATGAATTTGTAGCTTAGCCGGGGCAGCGGCAATATCTCACCTACTCTATGCAATGGACACCGTGGGATCTTCACCGTCCACCAACTAATGCCAGCAGACGGGACTGCCAGTTTAACGTCCACCTGAGGGATGGCACACACGTCGATGAATCACCTCTGCCTCTGAAACACTGGGATGACAGTATATAGCTGGGCCGAGATTCAAACCCAGGCTAGTAGGCTTAGAGGTGTGCATACCTATAGGTCATGACCCATGTCAATATCCTCTACAATTTGCTATGCATATGGTCTAAGTCTGTATAGGAATGGCTATGAAGTATTTGGCACCAAATTAGTTTGTTCACACTCTCAGGATGGTTAAAGTGGTGGTTGGTGGCCGGGGTATTGTACATAATATGTAAATGTTTGGATTTAACCTTATAGAATATTAGCCGAATGCACCCGGCGTTGCCCAGGTTCTTTTTGAATGAATTTACTCCTATAATTCAGCTTTTACTCACGGCCGTAGAAGATTGACTACTATAATTCAGCTCAGCTTTTAATTGCGAAATGGGCCCAGCCCGGCCAAAGCGGCCTCGCCGCCTAGCCTATGACCTTCCCGCGGCCCGTCCCGACATTTTTGGTTCTTTTTGAATGACTTTACTACTATAATTCAGCTTTTACTCATGGCCATAGAAGATTGACTTCCATAATTCACCTCAGCTTTTAATTGCGAAGTGGGCCCAGCCTGGCCGAGGTGGCCTCAACCGGCCTCGCCACCTAGCCTATAACCTTCCCATGGCCCGTCCCGACATTTTTGGTTCTTTTTGAATGAATTTACTACGATAATTCAGCTTTTACTCGCGGCCGTAGAAGATTGACTACTATAATTCAGCTCAGCTTTTAAT
>NC_136261.1:220045218-220140218 GCF_964187855.1 Myxine glutinosa | reverse complement strand
CTGTACCTGCACACCTGTGCTCTCACACCTGGTGCCACCGGCACCCTTCTCTCCCCAAGCGCATTCGCGCTGATCCACAACACTCACTACTCATACACTGCTCCACACACCTGTCCAGTTGCACACCTGTGCAATCACACCTGTTCAATTCTCACACACACACGGCATCATCTCAGCTAACTACTCCCTTCTGAAACTTGCGCTTCCCAGTCGTCCCTTTAAACTATTGCGCTCCCACGTCATTATCATCCATACTAATCTACCTGCGTCCCCACTACAGGTATCAGTCACTAACTAACCTTAACGTTACCTAAGGTCATCTTCTCTAGATCCCTACACACAATATCCTAACCCACCCGGGCTAGTTTTCACTGCCATACACCCCATAAGCTATTGCTCCTTTGCCCCCACATGGGAAGGATGGTGGATTTGCCATCCCACCACATCGGGGGTCTCTCACTACCAATTTTGCACATCAAATTTCAACAAATTAAAAATTTGCCAATCACTACCCATCATCTGCCAATCACTACTGCCAATCCTTTGCCAATCATCAAATTTTGTTTTTCTCTGATTTTGGGTCCAAAACACTAACCTCATCACCCAGTCGACTCACTAATACCTCTCGGTGCGCCAATCCCTGTCCAAAGCCCGGCTTCGTAAAGCCAAGCAATGAATGCTGGTTGTTCTGTGCCAGCGGCTGGGTGCGTCCCGCATTCGGTGCAGGGAAGGAGGTTTACCCGGCCCGAGATCCCACGCACCTTCTCGGCACAGAGCCATCCAATGTCCCGATCTCGACCTGCCGGAATTCCTCAACAAAAAGTGGTCGCCATGACGACCCTTTCTATCGGGCTGCCAGCTCCGCCTAGTGGAGCACGGACGCGGCCGTTCAAAGCGAGGCCCAGCACGCACCGAGGGCCCGATTCGGCTATAAGTCGTTCTAAACTCTATCCCGTCTAACGTCGATGCTTCACCTGCATGCTTACACCCCGCAGCCCGTTCCTTGCTCACACATCCAGCCGTTTCCATGCCCCTCGTACCGTTCCTTACACACCCAGGTACACCCATTCCACTCACCGCCTTGGTCACACACCTGACCACCGAACACTTTGGCACACACTCGTTGGTAGCACACCTCACCAATACACCTCTTCGCGCCCCCTCCTCGGTCACCTCCTCTGTGACAATCACAGGTGTGCTCTCATTCGCACACCCAACCACGTGCCTCACCACCAACTCCAGCGTGCATTCCCACTCACGCTCTACCATTCCAGGTGTGCATCCTTCCATCCCAGGTGTACATCCTCGCTCACCTGTCACAACTAACTCACGCTCCATGTCACTCTCACTACTTTCACCTCCATTCCTGACAGAGCACTCACCCTTACTCTTGACAGCGCACTCTTTCCCCATGCACCTGTCCGTCACACACCTTTCTCGCGCACACTCCTGCGCACACTCTCCCGTCACACCCTCTGTAACACTCACCACACCGCGCTTCCACGTGCTTCCTCGCGCACGCGCTACGACCGACTCACTCTCGCCAGCACACTCACTCCTCGGCGTGCACTTTTTCCTCACACACCCCAGAGTCGGACTTTCTCGCACACCTCCTCTTTCGCACACCAGACCTGTCACACACTTCACCAATGGCCTCTCACGAACACCCGGGTCCATCTCGACCCCCAAGCTCCTTAAATCCCCTGGCGCATCATACGCACGACCATATTGGTCACCACTTACACCGGGTCCTCTTCCTCTTCGCTTCTCCTCCATCACCTGCGAATCCCTCATCCGGTTAATGAGCACATCATCACGATCCGAACACAGACTTTGGACCAATTCTTTTACTTCCTCCTTTATCTCTTTCTTATCCTCTCTCCGTCGCTTCTTAATTTCGCTCACCCCTTCTTCCACTTCCTCTAATTTTTGCTTCATCTCCTTCATCTCTTCGTGCGCCCCTTTAAGTTCTTCCTCTAACTCCACTTTATTTTTTTCTATGTGCTCCCGCACCTCCCGCTCTTTAACCTCCATTACCTCTACCACCTTGTCCATTTTCCTCGTCAGGTCCTCATGTACCGTCTGGCACTCTTTTTTAATTACCCCTACGTCCTTTTTCATCTCCTTCTGTGTCGATTTTAAACCCTCTATTACCGCTGTGTTCTTCTTTACCTGGTCCCCCAGCTCCTTTTGTCCCACTGTCAGTTGTTCTACTCCCAGCGTCAGGTCCTCTATGCCCCCTTGTAATTTTACAGTCCCCTTTCTCACCTCCTTTTCCATGTGCTCCTCACAGTGCCTCACCTCCTCGCGCACTCCTCCGACCTCCTCACTCACTCCTCTTCTGATCTCCTCTCCCATCTCTTGCATCTCCTGCCCAGATGCCACCCTCATCTGCTCCATTTCCTCCCTGTGAGCATCCAGTTTGGTTTCTACCCCCATTCTGACC
This sequence comes from Myxine glutinosa, assembly GCF_964187855.1. Lineage (NCBI taxonomy): Eukaryota > Metazoa > Chordata > Myxini > Myxiniformes > Myxinidae > Myxine > Myxine glutinosa. The sequence goes on along the minus strand of NC_136261.1, from coordinate 220,137,772 downwards.
CCCTCTATCTGCTGCTCCATTTGTTTAACTTCCCTTTCCGCTTGGTCCCTCATGTCCCTCAATTTGCCTTCCATACTGTTTTCTAACCCCTCTAACCCTTTTTTCACTCCCTCTATCTGATTCTCCTGGGCAGCCATTCTATTTTCTACCCCCGTTAACCCATGTTTCACCTCTTTCATCCCGTTGTCTAACCCCTCAAAATTATTGTCTAACTTCCCAATTTTCTTGTCTAACTCCTCAAAATTATTGTCTAACTTCTCACCGGTACCCCTCATTTGGCCCTCTAATCGCTCACCCTGAGCATCCATCCGGTTCCCCAACCGCTCACCCAATCGCTCAATCTGGCTCCCCATACTCATCTGTACAGCTGCCTGTAACTGCGCAATGAGGGCCTGCATGTCAATCGGCTGCATGTTAAAGCCCGGTGATACAGCCGGCTCGGCTACCGCACGCTCGTGCGAGGCGCCTTTTTGCGCGCCCGCTACTTCGTGCGTGACGGCGCTATTTTGCGAACCTGCCGCCCTCACTGCTTCGCTCTCCTCCTGTCCCTCATTTTGGTCCTGGATCGACCCTACCTCACTCTCCCCTACCGGACCCCAGCCGTCTTGATCCGCCATAGCGCGACTTGCAAAATTCGAGTTTCGTAAAACAAAACAAATTTCGGCCGCTCCAAATTTTGACCAAATTTTTTTTTTTCCTCTATTCGTTTTTTTTTTTTTTTTCTTCAAAATTTGGTCGGGCCTCGAATCTCACTCCCGACACCAATTGTTACAGATACGACTTTGATGGTATGGTGGGCCGAGCGGGATGGCCGCCGTATCCGTACAAGTTACCCGATTGTGCCCGAATGTTGACTAATCGCGCTACGCTGGCTCAATAGGAAAGAGAAGACACCCGGCTGGGTTATAATGACACAATACGACACCAGGGTTTCGATTCTCAAGTATATTCGTACGGAAAAAGGTTAGATTACAGGGGCTAGAGGTATATTACAGGAAGACAGGCACTTAGACACACTCTTATATTATCCCCGGACAGACGACAGACACACGGGACAAAATTGCTGACTCACACGGGGGTTGATGAAAAGGGGAGGCAGGTCGCGATGGCTCAGGTGCACCTGGCTCAGGGACAGAATCACGTACGGTGGTGTCCAGAGATGCGTGAAGGTATCACAGCGCTTGTGGGTCGCGACTTTGGTCTCAAGCTGGGGAGGTCGCTCAGCGCTCGGGAGGGTGGCGTCTTTTCCTTCCAAGCTCGGGGCGCATCTGACGTCACGTCCGGCGCGGGGCCGCGTATATCCGGCGGGGAGTCACGCCCTCGCTCGTTAGCTCCGCCCCATATGGCATCGGCCCATGGCTTCTCATTGGGTGCGGGGGTTACCGGCTCCGCCCTTGACGAGGGGCCGACAGGGAGCCCCCTTCTGGGTAACCCCGTCGAGCACATGTTCAATGGCGGCCAACCGAGCCGGAGTGAGGACGCAAAGCCGCTGTTGTTGTGGTTGTTGTTGGAGCTTGAGATGATGGGAAGAGATGCGGGGAGGTATGGGAAGGTCCTAAACTCCTACTGGTGCCATATCATCACATTCTGGTGCAACGAAGAGTCATAATTAATGGAAACAAGTCCTTAACTGACATAGATTAAGAATAACTAGCAAGATGTCCTATAATTGTCTACGTGTGGTGCGGGGGACCTGGGCACGACATTTAATGGGGGAATGAAGGGGAAGATCGGCTCTAATGGGTGTTGTTTACAGACAATGGGACTAGGGAATGGGGTAAGGGGAGAGTTGGGGAGTATCGGAGAAGATAGGGGAATATTTACAAGCGGATATGGAGGTCAAATTCCATATTCGCAACAATATATATATATATATATATATATATATATATATATATATATATATATATATATATATATATATATATATATTGTAACGATTTTGAGAAGTGTAACGGGTTTTGAGAAGTGTAACGGGTTTTGAGGAGTGTAACAATTTTGGAGGAAGGGTAACGGATGTGAAGAGTATGGTTTTGGTATGGTAACATCCTGGTAATGTAAATAATGGTCGCAGCCGTCCTCCTAATTAATTTCATAGAACATACACGCAGGTCACGATATATCTTTTAAATAGTGTATTTCCTTATTCCATGTAGGCTAAGTATGTGTTTTCCACTAGATTGACTTTGCATTGTATCAAACAAAATAAGCGTAGGCCCTTCCAATTTCCCCAAAACCTCCCTTCCAATTGCCTTCCGCATTTTAGCTGGTTTTCTTCAAACCACCATTGGCCACGAGGTAAGGTTGGGGAAGAAAGGCGTGTCTCCACCTCGTCATAAGAAGCAAGGAGTGAACCAGCCCTAACAGCCAATCAACACCGCGGTGAGTGACCCGGTAGGCGCGCCCTCGGAGTCGGCGGCTTGATTTCGCTGGAGGTGATAAAAGCGACTGCAGGGGACTGCTTTACCAGTGCAGATGGGAGATGAGAGATGACTGGAGAGAGGCCTTGAGAGATACGCTGGGGGATGACCTGGAAGAGGAGCGCAATCCACCGCAAGCCCTACCTACCTACCTACCTGCCTGCCTGCAATACCCCCCTGTCGTTGGAGAGACGCGCTGAACGGAGGGAGACGGCTCCACCCCAGGAAGAGGAGCAGGTGTGCCGAGCCAGCGCGTGACGGCCGCGGATACGCGACGGAGGTTTTCCCGCCAAAACCGCGAGGGGTGCTGCGGCCTCCGACCTTGCCTTCCTCTCAAGCCATCAACCTCGAGCGATTACCTGCCTGCAATATCCATCGTGTGAGTGTGAACGTCCTGTCCTACTCGTTTGTCTTGGGGATTAAGTAAATGAAATAGAATAAGTTAACAATGCACTGTGTGACTGCTCTTTTCCATCTATTGCTGTAAATAATATTGGTCGCTCTAAAATATTGCTTGTGTGTGTATAATAAATCTGTTCTTCCTCCAAACTCTGTCTTTCTTCTCTCTTCTTCTCTTTCGGTCGCTTTAGAGGTTTCCCAATTGAATATCTGTAGCGCGATTAGTCAACGTTCGGGTGGAATCGGGTTCTAATCGGGGAGTAACTGTTCGGACGCGGTTAAATACACCACCGCTCGGTAAAATAACATCCAAAAACCGTGTCCGTAACAATTGGTGTCGAGGAGTTGGATTCGAACCTGGGACTAAATTTGTTAGGCCCAAAGTTTAAAAAAAATTTTTGGTCAAAATTACGAGCTGCCGAAATTGTGTTTTTTATAAAACCCGAATTTTGAGATCGCGCCATGGACAATCAAGGCGATCGGATGTCGGTGGGGGAAATAGACGGGGTAGAATCGACCCAGGACCTCGGGGAAATGTAAGTGGGGAAAATGGTGGAGGAGAGTAAAGAAGGTGTGGTTGAGGGTGTATCAGGTGCACAAAATGGCAGCCTCGCGCACGTGGTTGAGGGGGCAGCTGCGGCCGCACCCTTTGTACAACCAACGGTGGTCCAAATGCAAGCCTTCATGGCGCAATTCGCCGAGATGCTGAGAAACGTGGAGAGATTGAGTACTAAAATGGATGCTCGGGGAAACCAAATTGAAGCAATAACCAACAGAATGGGTGACCGCATGCAAAAATGTGGAGAGACCATGGATCGCATGGTGGGCGAAAGGGTCCCAGGGGTGCACAAGGAAGTAACGCGGGTCGAGAAGCGCTGGTTGAGCGAAGCGGAGGAAAGCACGGGTACAATGACGGGGGTAGAAATCGCGACACGGGGTTTTGAAAAGCCGGCGACCGATGAGGTAGAGGGAATTTTATTAAAGCCAACGGTCGCCGAGGAGAATAAAGAAAAAGCAGAAGTGGGCATTGAAATTGAAGAGATGACGGAGGTAGCCCGGGAATTGCAGGGAGAAATGGATAATGTACAAAGTCTGTGTTCAAATCATGATGAGGTGCTCACTAACCAAATAAAGAGTTTGCAGGTGGCAAAGGAGGGGCGGAGACGAGGTACGGAGGTGAGTGGCAATGTACATGATGTGAGGGGAGATTCAGTCGGCTTGGGGATTGGTTTGGATCCGGGTGTTCGTGAAAGGCCGTTGGTGAGGTGTGTGACAGGACAGGTGTGCGAAAAAAGGGGTGTGCGAGAATGTCCGACCATGGGGTGTGTGAGGAAAAAGTGCACGCCGAGGAGTGAGTGTGCCGTCAAGAGTGAATTGGTCGAAGCGCGTGTGCGAGGGAGCACAGGGAAGCGCGGTGTGGTGAGTGTTACGGAGGAAGTAACGAAAAAGTGTGCGCGGGAGGACGCGCGAGAAAGGTGTGTAACGGACGGGTGCATGGGGAAAGCGCATGCTGTCAAGAGTAAGGGAGAATGCATGCCTGTGGTGAGTGTTACGGAGGAAGTAACGAAGAAGTGTGCGCGGGAGGATGCGCGAGAAAGGTGTGTAACGGACGGGTGCATGGGGAAAGCGCATGCTGTCAAGAGTAAGGGTGAGTGCGCGACTGAGAGTGGAGGTGAGAGTAGTGAGAGTGAAACGGAGCGTGAGCTGGTTGTGACAGGTGGGCGAGGATGTACACCTGGGATGGAAGGATGCACACCTGGAATGGTAGAGCGTGAGTGGGAATGCACGCTGGAATTGGTAGTGAGACACGTGGTTGGGTGTGCGGGTGAGAGCACACCTGTGATTGTCACAAAGGAGGTGACCGAGGAGGGGGCGCGAAGCGGTGTATTGGTGAGGTGTGCGAGCAACGAATGTGTGCCAAAGTGTTCGGTGGTCAGGTGTGTGACCAAGTCGGTGAGCGGAGTGAGTGTACCGAGGTGTGAAAGAAAAGGTACGAGGAGAATGGGAACGGCTGCATGTATGAGCAAGAAAGAGGTAGCGTATGCATGTAAGCCTGCAGGTGAAGCGTCGACGGTAACCGGGTTAAAGGTTAGGTCGACTTTTAGCCGGATCGGGCCCTCGGTGCGTGCCGGGCTTCGCGTGCCGCGAGAACCAGCGGAGATCCGAGCCACGGCGGGTTCGAAAGGACCGCCGTGCGCGATCCACGCGGGGCCTCGCGTGGAGCGGCCGCGTCCGGGCTCCACAAGGCGGAGCGGGCAGCTCGATAGGAAGGGTCGTCATGGCGACCACTTTCTATTGAGACGTGCCGGCAGGTCGAGATCGGGACATTGGATGGCTCCACGCCGAGGTGATGCGTGGGATCTCGGCCCGGGTAAGCCCCCGCCCCGACCCCGAATGCGGGACGCATCCAGCCGCCAGCACAAAAGAATCCGCGTTCAGTGCTCGGCTGTACGAAGCCGGGCTGTAGATGTGAATTGGCGCACCGAGAGGATGTAATAAGTAGACGGGTGATGGTGATAGTGATAGTGATTTAAAACGAAATTTAGAAAAGTGAATAGAATTGGCGGTAAATGGAAAATTTTTGAATTGTTGGATTTGGACGAGCGAAATTGGTAGTGAGAGACCCCCGATGTGGTGGGATGGCAAATCCACCATCCCTCACCAGTGGGGGCAAATGAGCAATAGCTTATGGGGTGTATGGCAGTGAAAACTAGCCCGGGTGGGTTAGGTTATATTGATAGGGCCCTAGAAGATGACATTAGGTAACGTTAAGGTTAGTTAGTGACTGATACCGGTAGTGGGGACGCAGGTAGATTAGTATGGATGATAATGACGTGGGAGCGCAATAGTTTAAAGGGACGACTGGGAAGCGCAAGTTTCAGAGGGGAGTAGTTAGCTGAGATGATGCCGTGTGTGTGAGGATTGAACAGGTGAGAGTGGAACAGGTGTGATTGCACAGGTGTGCAACTGAACAGGTGTGTGGAGCAGTGTATGAGGGAGTAGTGGTGATTGCGTGTTGTGTTGACCAAATGGTCCAGGAAGAAAGGAGGGTGCAGGTGGCACCAGGTAGGATTGCACAGGTGTGCAACGACAGGTGAATGAAAGACAGGTGTCTGGAATAAATGGTATGGAGTATTGGAATGGATGGTCGTGGAGTGAGTAGGGTGGAAATTGTGGAGTGGAGTGGATGGTGCGAAGGTGTGGATGGGGGAAGAGTGGACCCCTTTCACGAGTACCCGGGGCGGGTAGTGTAAGTGTTAGGTAGAGGGTATAGGTAAATTGTAGTTGGATATTGGCATCTGTGGTGCGGGTGACAGAATGGTATGTGGATGGGTGCGTTGGTGTTGTGGAAATGGCTGGGCGTGTAGCCTGTTAGTGTGTGTAGTTGGTTTGGGCACTCCACCACTGTGAGGATGTCGGCCAGGTGAGGCCGCAGGTGGGCTCTGGGAGCCGGTAGTAGTTGTTGTGGATGGGGCCCGAGGATCCGGAGGACGGACCCGGGTAGCCCAGTGCCAGAGGGCACCAGTGGGGTGACAGAGCCAGGAGAGGGGCTGTCCCCAGGTAGTTAGGTTAGGGTGAGGAGCTAGGTAAGCTCGGGTGGCAACTACAGTGGTGGAGGTGTGCAGGTGGGTAGACCTGTTGGGAGAGGTACACGTCGCAGCCCAGAAATTGTGCGAGGGCACCGGGAGATGAATCGGGGGAGTGAGACCCCAAATTGAAAAGCACCACAGTTTGGCCAATGGGAATTGGTTTTTAGAACCCATAGTGTAAGAGGGCCAATGGTTTGGCCGAAGAAAGACCCCGGGTAGTGTAAAGTGTGTTAAAATCATTTAGAGGATAGTTAGGATGAAGGATCTCCTCACACCATCTGCATCCACTCACCTGAGGTGACAGGTACTCCACACCATGCCATGTTTGATTATTTTTTTTACTGTGCAAATGTTTGGGTTGTGAGACGCATCATGACGTGGGTGTGACATTGTGCTTTGATGTTCCATCTCTGCCTCCTTATGAGGATTGATGATGAATTTGATGATGGCAAATTTTGAAGTAGAGGGATGGTGGTGACGAATTTGGTATAAGGGAAATATGGGGAAGACGTGACAGTAGTGACGAATTTGTAAATGGGTAGATTTTGTAAATATGGGGTAAGAGCAAGGGTAGTGTAGGTGACAGGGGGGTGACGTACGGTAGGGACGAGCTTTCTCACTTCGCCCTCCGTACGCATTTCACCTTGCATTGCCTTGTTTGACGTGTACCCTTGTGACCTTACCCCTCGCTCAATTGTCTTTCTTTTGTCTCCCACATGACCTGTGCGCCATTGGGTGCCGAGGGGAGCGTGCGTGAGGTGGCCATTGTGCGCCCGAGATTCCCAGAACCAGCACGCATTGCGTTGATGTACCACTTTATGGACCGCTGTTCGGCGGCCAAGTACCACTTGATGGACCCCAGGTTCTGGGGCAGGGCACCTCTGTTGGAAACCGGCCATAGTGGCCAGGGAATCTTGCTTGCGGACCTCGGTAAGGTGGCACCTATGCCAAACAGGTGGACCACCCTTAGTTGGCCCCTGAGGCCCTAAATAAAAATGGACACAAGTTGTGCTTTTTTTAGTATGTCCAAATAGGCCGCATGAAGCCAGAAGACGTCGGGAAGAACATCGGCCCAGCAGAGAAGGAGAAGACCACCACCAGTTGTTTTGTTGAGTTTATTATGAACCATGGTGACTGCGCACCGAGTGGTGCTTTGTGGTGCTGGTGGTGCTTTTGGGTGCTTTGGTGGTATTGGTACTGGTACTGGTGCATCGATGCAATGCGTGCTGTCTCCTCCCTCCCAACAGGAATTTCTTTCTCTTGTTCCCTAAAAAGAAAAGAAAAAAACACACAGGTCCTGGGTTGCGTTGTAAATAAGAAATCACGTCATTGTAAATAATGCTCCCCACCGTAAATGTATAGTTTCAGAATAATTCCGTAATTCGGTTAGCTGTGGGCTTGAGTCTGTTAGACAGGATGCAATGCAATAGGGGGACATACTTATTTGTGTTTTAAAATTGTCACACTCAGGGTCAGGTTAATTGTAGAGGGAATTACACCTACATGTCACACTCAGTTAAGTCTAGTAGGCCCGAGGACGTGCCTGAAGAAAGGAGGGTGCAGTGTAACGATTTTGAGAAGTGTAACGGGTTTTGAGAAGTGTAACGGGTTTTGAGGAGTGTAACAATTTTGGAGGAAGGGTAACGGATGTGAAGAGTATGGTTTTGGTATGGTAACATCCTGGTAATGTAAATAATGGTCGCAGCCGTCCTCCTAATTAATTTCATAGAACATACACGCAGGTCACGATATATCTTTTAAATAGTGTATTTCCTTATTCCATGTAGGCTAAGTATGTGTTTTCCACTAGATTGACTTTGCATTGTATCAAACAAAATAAGCGTAGGCCCTTCCAATTTCCCCAAAACCTCCCTTCCAATTGCCTTCCGCATTTTAGCTGGTTTTCTTCAAACCACCATTGGCCACGAGGTAAGGTTGGGGAAGAAAGGCGTGTCTCCACCTCGTCATAAGAAGCAAGGAGTGAACCAGCCCTAACAGCCAATCAACACCGCGGTGAGTGACCCGGTAGGCGCGCCCTCGGAGTCGGCGGCTTGATTTCGCTGGAGGTGATAAAAGCGACTGCAGGGGACTGCTTTACCAGTGCAGATGGGAGATGAGAGATGACTGGAGAGAGGCCTTGAGAGATACGCTGGGGGATGACCTGGAAGAGGAGCGCAATCCACCGCAAGCCCTACCTACCTACCTACCTGCCTGCCTGCAATACCCCCCTGTCGTTGGAGAGACGCGCTGAACGGAGGGAGACGGCTCCACCCCAGGAAGAGGAGCAGGTGTGCCGAGCCAGCGCGTGACGGCCGCGGATACGCGACGGAGGTTTTCCCGCCAAAACCGCGAGGGGTGCTGCGGCCTCCGACCTTGCCTTCCTCTCAAGCCATCAACCTCGAGCGATTACCTGCCTGCAATATCCATCGTGTGAGTGTGAACGTCCTGTCCTACTCGTTTGTCTTGGGGATTAAGTAAATGAAATAGAATAAGTTAACAATGCACTGTGTGACTGCTCTTTTCCATCTATTGCTGTAAATAATATTGGTCGCTCTAAAATATTGCTTGTGTGTGTATAATAAATCTGTTCTTCCTCCAAACTCTGTCTTTCTTCTCTCTTCTTCTCTTTCGGTCGCTTTAGAGGTTTCCCAATTGAATATCTGTAGCGCGATTAGTCAACGTTCGGGTGGAATCGGGTTCTAATCGGGGAGTAACTGTTCGGACGCGGTTAAATACACCACCGCTCGGTAAAATAACATCCAAAAACCGTGTCCGTAACAATATATATGTATATATATATATATATATATATATATATATATATATATATATATATATATATATATATATTTATATATATATATATATATTTATATATATATATTTATATATATATATTTATATATATATATTTATATATATATATATATATATTTATATATATATAGAATATAGATAGAAGATAGATAAATAAATAATAATATTGATATAGATATAGAAGAAGATAGATACTTCGTTTGTTTGCTGCATGAGATTTTAGCATACTTTTGTCTATCCGTATTGTTTTGGTCTGAATCTTTTCAAGCATGAAAACTAAAAGATAAGTAAATGTAAAATGCAGGGAATTACATTCATTGCTGCTGACAGCAGTATGGCAGACAGTTCTTCGTGAGGTGCTAAATGAAAATGACTGCCTAGGCCCAGTGACTGGGGCATTATTAATTGCTCTGAAGCTCTGTATAAATGTCTCATTTACAATTTTACGAGCAAAATGTACGAGGGAAGGGGAACCTTCGGCCCTTGTAATGACATTGACAGCAGTGATTGTTTTGAGGCCAGCTGGGAATTAACCGCACCTAATTGACTTTCCAAGTGTAAAGCCATATTTATGGGGCTCACACCCCATCCAATGCTGTGCCAGACAAGCGGTGTTTCTGCTATGTCACGGCCCAAGAGGCGCGGTGAGGGGAGGGGTGTCGGTGCACCCCACATGCAACATGATCGGTGTCGGTGCCCCCACATGCCTGCAACATGATCACCAAGACCTCTCATCAGAGGAATTGAGACCTTTCTGAACCATCTCTTCTCCCAAGCCATCCAAAATGCACCTGATGTTAAAACCACTGGACTGAATCCAGGTGGATAAAATTAATATTGTAAGGGCACTTCCAACATAACATTCACGTGCGTTCATCTATCTGTCATTTGTTCTGCAGTATCTCTTTGCAGACACCTACGGTAGGAAATGTTAAATTCTCTCCGATTAATTTATTGAAGTGAAAGATTTGCATTCTCTTTTTGATTCATTATTTTCTTGAATTGAAGGATTGCATTTTTTATTTGTGCTTGCCAATGTCGCCATACCCTTCGTGCTAGATCTATAGTTATTGTAAATGTGAGTAGTTGTGAAATATTAGTTGTTTTTTTTCTTATGCCTCCTCCAACAAAGTCGCCAATGGCATTATGTTTTTGGGTTGTCCATCCGGCTAATCGTCCGTCCGTCCATGCATGCATCCGCAATAACTTGAGAACGGCTGACGGGATCTAAGTCAAACTTGGTACAGGTATGTATTATGATGCAAAGATGAACTGATTTGATTTTGGGGTCAATAAGTCAAAGGTCAGTCTCTAATCTAATAGGTTTATAACTTGAGAACAGCTGAAGGGATCAAGTCAAACCTGGTACAAGTATGTATTATGATGCAAAGATGAACTGATTTGATTTTGGGGTCAATAAGTCAAAGGTCACAGTCTCTAATCTAATAGGTTTATAACTTGAGAACAGCTGAAGGGATCTAAGTCAAACTTGGTACAGGTATGTATAATGATGTAAAGATGATCTGATGACATTTTGGGGTCATTAGGTCAAAGGTCACAGTCTCCAATAGGTTTATAACTTGAGAACAGCTGACGGGATCAAGTCAAACCTGGTACAAGTATGTATTATGATGCAAAGATGAACTGATTTGATTTTGGGGTCAATAAGTCAAAGGTCACAGTCTCTAATCTAATAGGTTTATAACTTGAGAACAGCTGAAGGGATCTAAGTCAAACTTGGTACAGGTATGTATAATGATGTAAAGATGATCTGATGACATTTTGGGGTCAATAAGTCAAAGGTCACAGTCTCTAATCTAATAGGTTTATAACTTGAGAACAGCTGAAGGGATCTAAGTTAAACTTGGTACAGGTATGTATAATGATGTAAAGATGAACTGATGAGATTTTGGGGCCATGAGGTCAAAGATAATGTTGGGTAAATATCATTTAACAGTGATAACTTGTGAACCAGTGATGAGATTTTGACCAAAGTTGGTACATGTATTGTGATGCCAAGTTGAACTGATTTGATTTTTGGGTCAAAAGGTCAAAGGTCAGAGTCTGTAATAGGTTTTCGTTACCGCTATAACTTAACGGCTGAAGGGAACTAAGTCAAACTTTGTAAACTAAGCCGGGTAAAACTAGCAGAGTTACCCGGCGTTGCCTGGAAAATAGTCAGTCACGTGTGTATAGTGGGCTTTTTATAGTCAGAGGAAGCCACGCCCCTCGTCTAAATCTGATGCGCCCATGTTTTTGTCGTGAAAAGATACCCCTCTTGAGCCCCCTCTTTCCTCTGTAAGTCACTTCCTTAGGCTGTCCATGAGGAACAACCGAATAAACGGACGTTCACATTTATATGTATAGAAGATGATGTAAAGATAAATGGATTATATTATGGGGTCAAGAGGTCAAACGTTAGAGGTCCCGTTATGTAAATGTTCTGTTTCCGCGCTAATTTGTGAACCAGTGATAGGAGTTTGACCAAACTTGGTGGAAGTACATATTATGATGCAAAGATGAACCATTTATATTTCGGCATCAAAGGTCAGAAGTCATGACAGGTAAACATGTGATACTTGAGAACAGATGAAGGGAATTAAATCAAACTTGGTACAAGTATGGATAATTATGTAATAACGTGGGCGGAGGCATATCGGTCGATGTCGCAACATCAGAGTGCCGTTCTAGTTAATATGCTGATTTTGTCCATACTTCTGTGAACATCCATGGTAAATGGTTTAACTTATTTCAAGTGAACATTAAAGTAAACATCAATATCTCTCTTCACACATTCTGTAATCAATTTTATTTTGCCAATATGTGTAGTTGAAAACCCCACTTCATGTTGGTAATAACTGCAATTAAAGGCACATGCAGGCAAGAATAGCATGTCACAAGAGGATGTCCCAGAGCAAGTGAGTTAGAAATGTGGCCCACCTGAAGTCACACTATCCCTGCCATGCTCAGCTATGGAGGAAAGCTGCATGGAGATAGGTATAAGAAAATAATCCTGAGCAGGTAATTCAATGTAATTTTTATTTTCTGTCGAGTCCACAATCGATCTACAGTTACAAAAAGTAGGATAAAGGCCTGAAGAGCAATTCATCACAGCCGTACAATCATGATCAGTATGATGAAGGGCCACCGATACCTCATTCATGCCTACAGGAAGTTTCACCGAAAATATAATAATTAGTTTGCTTGTGAAACAGCCAGTTAAGCTTTGTTTTAAGCACCCAGCCATAAACCGTGACCATATATTGTTGTAGTTGTAAAACTAAAGTACTTTTAAAACTTTTTCTGGTCTTCATCAATGATCTCTCTTACTCTCTGGAAAATCCTCTCTATCTCTTTGCTGATGACTCCACTCTCTGCAGCTCCATAAAGACCGACTGGACAACCCTCCCATCTACTTTCTCAACAATCCTCTCCACGAAGTTCAGTCACTCAAGCTTTTGGTCTCACTATCCGCCATTATCTTTCCTGGGAAAACCACATTTCCAAGCTGGCCTCCAAAGCTAGTCACCGACTGGGCATCCTCCATCGTGTGAAGTCCTTCCTTGGCACACCTGAGCTCCACACCACAAACAAAGCTTTCATCCGCAGCTTGATGGAATACTGCTCTCCCCTCTGGGCTGGTGAACCTGCTTCACACCTAGCTCAGCTTCACGCTGTAGAAACCAAAGCTTTCAGAATCGTTGGAATCTCCCACGATGAAGCTATCTCCGAGGGCCTTTCACTTACTCACCACAGGCAGGTTGGTGGTCTTTCTGTCTTCTACCGACTCTTCTCTGGCCTTGCTCACCCAGCTCTGTCTGTTCTCTCTCCCAAATATTCCTACAGGTCGCACAAGATCTGCCTGCAACCCTATTCTGTTGAAACTGCCAAAATCAAGACTCTCTGCTCACCTTCACTCTTTCATTCCTCTTTTCTCCCGCCTCTGGAACAAACTCCCTCACTCTCTTCAATCCCATTCCTCCCTCCAAGTCTTCAAAACAGCTGTTCACCACCATCTTTATCTTCCCCCATTCAAAACCTTGTTCTTTTCTACCCCCGTCAATTCACCCCAGATCCACATTTTTGAAATACCGACTTCTTTCCTGGAAGTCCTAGCAGTGTCCATGTGTTTTATACCTCTCCCATCCCCCCTTTCCCCTGCCCCCCCCCCCCCCCCAAGCCCTCTCCCTCCCACACATCTCCCAATGTCCCTGTTCTCTACCGTTGTTGTACTTGTGTGCTTCCCTCTCTTTCCTCATCTTGCCTCCCGCTCCCTTTATTATATGTTTTATGTGTCCATTTATGTTTTATTTGATTGTTAACTCTTACACTGTTACACGAGCCTCGATCTTGTATACAATAAATAAATAAATAAAATAGTATTGCTCATTATCCAATAATATTGGATAATGGATGAATCCTACCAATGTTACCTCATTTCCGATTACATATGAGGAATGTGCCCCAGTAGATTTGGTTTACCCATCAGAATGACCTGTTCTGCTAACCCATCACACTCACCTATGCCACCCACCTGGAATGATTATATGAGGTAAATGGGTGGGTGACCTGCAGTTATGATGATACTTTGTCTGGTAGTTCAGTTAGACCATTGTACAGGGTGTTCCAAAAAGACCCGGACAACTTTGGTTGTTAATATATTTAGAACCAAAAATGATACAATGATACCCTTTAGTGTATATGATACAGAAACTAAAAGCTTTGTGCACACTATCAATACATTTCAATGTTAGCTCTGTTTGTCGCGTGTAGGACATCAACACGGTACACCGGTTATTGCCATGTTCGGCTTAGCATGTTTTCATCCACCAGTGCGCATGCAGCTGTGATCCGAGAACGAAGATCCTGCAGGTTTGCCTACTTGGTGTTGTAGACATCTTTGACAAACCCCCACATAAAAAATCAAGGGGGTTCATGTCTGGTGATCGTGGGGGGCAGGCGGTTGGTCCATCTCGGCCAATCCAGCAATGTGGAAATTTTGCATTCAGAATGGCTCGACCAATTAAGGCCCAATGAGGGGGAGCGCCATCCTGTCGAAAAATGATATTGTGTTGCAGGTCTTCAATCTGGGGGAAGGCAAATCCTTCCAACATGTTCATGTACATTGTTGAGGTCACTGTATCCTTCGCAAAGAAAAACAGACCCACCAAGTGGTCATGGAGAAAGCCACACCACACATTGACCTTTGGACTGTCATGTACACTACATGACCAAAAGTTTGTGGACACCCAAACATTGAACATCTCATTCCAAAATCATGGGCATTAATATGGAGTTGGTCCCCCCCCTTTGCTGCTATAACAGCCTCCACTCTTCTGGCAAGGCTTTCCACTCAATGTTGGAACATTGCTGTGGGGATTTGCTTCCATTCAGCCACAAGAGCGTTAGTGAGGTGGGGCTCTGATGTTGGGCGATTAGGCCTGGCTCACAGTCGGCGTTCCAATTCATGCCAAAGGTGTTTGATGGGGTTGAGTTCAGGGCTCTGTGCAGGCCAGTCAAGTTCTTCCACACCGATCTCGACAAACGATTTTTGTATGGACCTCGCTTAGTGCACGGGTCCATTGTTATCCTGAACAGGAAAGGGCCTTCCCAAAACTGTTGCCACAAAGTTGGAAGCACACAATCGTCCAGAATGTCATTGTATGCTGTAGCGTTAAGATTTCCCTTCACTGGAACTAAGGGGCCTAGCCCGAACCATGAAAAACAGCCACAGACCATTATTCCTCCTCCACCAAACTTTACAGTTGGCACTATGCATTCGGGCAGGTAGCGTTCTCCTGGCATCCGCCAAACCCAGACCTGTCTGTCGGACTGCCAGATGGTGAAGCGTGATTCATCACGCCAGAGAACGCATTTCCACTGCTCCAGAGTCCAATGGCGGCGAGCTTTACACCACTCCAGCCAACGCTTGGGATTGCACATGGTGATCTTAGGCTTGTGTGCAGCTGCTCGGGCTAGGGAAACCCATTTCATGAAGCTCTCGACAAACAGTTATGCTGACGTGGCTTCCAGATGCAGTTTGGAACTCGAGAGTGAGTGTTGCAACCAAGGAGAGACGATTTTTACGCGCTTCAGCACTCTGCGGTCCCATTCTGTGAGCTTGTATGGCCTACCACTTCGCAGCTGAGCTGTTGTTCCTCCTACACATTTCCACTTCACAATAACAGCACTTACAGTTAGTTGACCGGGGTAGCTCTAGCAGGGCAGAAATTTGACGAACTGACTTGTTGGAAAGGTGGCATCCTATGATGGTGCCACGTTGAAAGTCACTGATCTCTTCAGTTCGGCCCATTCTACTGCCAATGTTTGTCTATGGAAATTGCATGGCTGTGTGCTTGATTATATATATATATATATATATATATATATATCCCCGGATATATATATATATACAGACTTGGCATTTAATATGGAATATTTTTTTTGTTGGGGTGAACTTACTTTTCAAGACGACTTGGAACCAAAAGTTCATGAGAATTATATTGAAATTATTCTAGATTTTGTTAATGTGACCTTTAAAAGAAACAAAAACCACATTTGACATTTTGAAGCAAATAAATTGATCCTTGAAAGTGATGTAAACTGATATCGAACTCAATTCACGGACAGTACTGTGTTAAACTTCTGTACGTTTTCCAGAAGTATCTCTTTATTTTGCACATTAGCCAAAAGAAATTTCAACAAAAACAAAAGCTAAATTATGACTCGGATTACGGACAGTAAAATTACAGTTCAGTACTTCGTGTAACCCCCACGAGCATTCAGGAGAGCACGTACACGTCGAGGCATGCTGTTCACGAGATTTGCCATGGTTTGGACAGGAATCGCTTGCCATGCAGTGACAATAGCCTGCTGAAATTCACGCACAGAGGTAGGCTGCTGGTCCAAGTTGTCGAATTGATGCGTTAATTCTGCCCACAAGTTCTCTATCGGGTTCATATCCAGGGACATGGCAGGCCACTCCATATGCTCGACACCACGGTCAGCAAGAAAGTGTTGGATCATGCGAGCACGATGAGGCCGTGCATTGTCATCTTGGAAGACAAAGTTTCCTCGAAAGGCTGCACGAGCAAACGGAAGCAATGTTTCTTCCAGAATGGCCCTGTACTTGAACTGGTTCAGGTTTCCATTCAGAACAACCAGGTCAGTTTTGCCCCCTGCATGAAAAGCAGCCCAAACGGTCACCCCACCACCTCCAGCTTGGACTCTTGGCACAATACAATCTTCGTTGTAGGCTTCATGCACTTGTCTGTGCACTCGGTTGAGGCCATCATGATGATAGACCAGAAATCTAGACTCGTCACTGAAGGTCACGTGATTCCAGTGTCCTGGCTGCCATTGACGGTGCTCTCTGGCCCACTGCAATCAGCGCTGGCTGTGTTGTCTGGTCAGGCGTGGCTTTCTCAGGGGACGCCTGGCACGATAGCCTGCTTGAACCAGTCATTGGCTGACTAGCCTTCTGGATACAGGCACATTTGTCAGTTGCTGCCACTCAGCCCGAAGCCGATTAGCTGACTTGGTACGGCCATTGCAGACTAACCGGTGCAGCTGGCGATCATCTCTCCTTTTGGTTCTGCGGGGACGTCCTGGCCTCGGTATTGGAGTAGGGACACCCCTCTGAGCATTTCATTTCAGGATCTTTGACACCTGACCTTGAGTGATGCCATACTGCCGAGCAATAGCACGCTGTTTCATGCCGGAATTTCGTAAAGCCACCACTCCATGACAAACAGCATTGTGAAGTTGACGGACCATCTCCAGAGGAAGCGGCAATAACTTTTGTAGACGTGCAGCAGTTGTTTTCCACTAATACAGAACGCAACAACCCTTATATACCCAATTGTGAAGCCAATCGTCAAATGTACCTGTCCTTGCATTTTGTCACTCCACCTGTGATATTATCCTGTAATTGACTTCTTGCTGCGAAAGACAATCAGTGACATGGTTCTTTTAACAAATAAATCACCGAAGCATAAAAGAAACTCACCAGATTGATATACTATGTTCAGAAAGTAAACCCAAGTCAAGAAAAAAAAAATTCCATATTAAATGCCAAGTCTGTAGAGATATATATATATATATATATATATATATATATATATATATATATATATATATATATATATATATATATATATATATATATATATATATATATATATATATATGTCAGCAATAGGAGTGGCTGAAACAGCCGAATCCACTAATTAGAAGGGGTGTCCGCATACTTTTGGTCATGCAATGTATGTGTTCAATGACCACATTGGGGTTTTCAGAGCCCCAGATCCTCACATTGTGCAGGTTGACCATCCCCGATACATGAAAGCAAGCTTCGTCTGTGAATATTACCTTTTTCAAGGTAAACGCTTTGCGTTTGAATCCGTCCTTTGTTTTGAGTTCCTGCAAAATCTGCATCTTATCGGCATTTATGCAAAATCCTGGGTACAGTGGTGATTGGTAGTCCTATTTATCTGGATGCGCGTCGGATTGTTCTTGTGGGACTTTGTTGAAATAATTCACGGACTCGTTTAACGTCTGCTGCACTTGTGCTTGGTCGACCGCTACTTTTCTGTTTCTGACAACTTCCAGTCTCCTTAAACCCCTTGTACCACTTTCTTATACTAGTCCGCAATGGCGGATTCCTTCCATATCTTGTACAGAAATTACGCTGAACTCGCTTGTCGGATCCTGTCTCGATGAACTCTATGTGGAGTCGCCATTTTCTTTTACATTAAAACACCAGACCTGAAAATAAAGAAAACTTTGAGTTTCTGTATCATATAGAACAAAGGATATTGTTGTATCATTTGTCATACTGAATATATTAACAACCAAAGTTGTCCAGGTTTTTGTTGGAACACCCTGTACATTGTTGTATATGGGATTGTTGAAAACGGAGCCCTTTGGTGGTATGTGCACTAAAATTTGTGCCGTGTGCCCATATTTGGATATGTGACCCCAATAATATCTATATAATATGCTTGTTCGTCCATGTATCTGGGTAACATTTCGTTCCACCCATTGGTTGGACAGCTTTCCTGGCTTCACGCACAATTTCAATCTGATGATAAATCACATGGTTGTCATGTTGATGCTTACTGCTATGCAAAGCCAATAGACTTCTTTGGAACTGTTGTGAATTTTGTTATGGAATTTGGAACAATCGCCATGCCCTGCTTGTAAAGCTTTTTTTTCTTCAGTGTAAAATTACCAAAGCAACAGTTGAAATGATTTTTTTTGCTGATGGGCGTCACGGGCCTTGTGAAGATAGGCCTCAGCGATTGAGGCAGTGGTCTGTTGCCGTGTAGACAGACTTGTAATCTGTGTAGATCAGATAATTTCAAGTTACCACAACTGTGTAGATAAGATAATAATTGGGGCCGTCAGATCTACTGTGTAGATGTCAACAGACAGAAGTAGACATCTGTCTATCAGAAGACACCCAAGTATGCTGGTATCTTCTGTCTAACACAAGACACCCACATACTTGGGTATGCAGGTGTCTTCTGATACCTCAGGGAGAGGGATGCCCCTGCCTTGCATAACCCAAGGTCACCTGTGGGCAAGGTGTAGTACCTGTCAGCCCCCCTTACCAGGGTAACGGTCCGCAGCCATGCGGTTTAAATGGCAGATGGCTTGGCACATCTGGTGGATGAGAGTCCAGTCGATTCCAATAGCACGTGCAGAAGAGGATGAATTCACCAACGGCCAGCAGGGAGACGGAGAGGAGTGGCGACCACCCATCTATAACCACACACTTACCCGTGTGTACCAGCCATAGAAAGGCAATGCCAGCATTGCCCGAGGAGACTCGACATCATCATCATCTGTTGCCTTATACATCGCCCAAATAACTATGCAACATTCTCTCAAGCAGGGCTTAAACCTATGTCATTATAAAGGCCTTTGTCCGAGGTCATGCCTGTTTGCTTTTATGAGTGAGAGGAGGGGAGGACAGAGTGGAAATTTGGAGGGGGAGGACAGCAAAGATGGGACAGAGTTGAGAGATTGAGGACTTTTGGGTGAGGGAGGTGGTTGAGGAGTTGTGGCAGAGGTGGGTGGTGAGGTGGTTCACTGAAAAAATATACAACTTACAATGGACTGGCTACTGAAAAAAGGACTGGCTACTAGAAATAACATTCTTCAATTTGTCTGGGGGTTTGATTTCAGCTTGTTGACTGTTGTATAAAGTTATCGTGACAATTGCTCTACCTACATATGGCATCCCTGAAAAAGACTTATATTACGGAATTTCCTGGACACAGTGTAAATCATTGAAATGTTTGAATATATATATACACAGACTTGGCATTTAATATGGAATATTTTTTTTGTGGGGGTGAACTTACTTTTCAAGATGTCTTAGAACCAAAAGTTCATTGGAATTATGTTGAAATTATTCTAGATTTTGTTAATGTGACCTTTAAAAGAAACAAAAACCACATTTGACATTTGGAAACAAATAAATTGATCCTTGAAAGTGATGTAAACTGATATCGAACTCAATTCATGGACAGTACTGTGTTAAACTTCTGTACGTTTTCCAGAAGTATCTCTTTATTTTGCACATTAGCCAAAAAAATTTTAAACAAAAACAAAAGTTAAATTACGACTGGGATTACGGACAGTAAAATTACAGTTCAGTACTTCGTGTAACCCCCAGGAGCATTCAGGAGAGCACGTACACGTTGTGGCATGCTGTTTACGAGATTTGCCAAGGTTTGGACAGGAATCGCTTGCCATGCAGTGAGAATAGCCTGCTGCAATTCACGCACAGAGGTCGGCTGCTGGTCCAAGTGGTCGATTTGACGCGCTAATTCTGCCCACACGTTCTCTATCGGATTCATATCCGGGGACATGGCAGGCCACTCCATATGCGACACCACGGTCAGCAAGAAAGTGTTGGATCATGCGAGCATGATGAGGCCGTACATTGTCATCTTGGAAGACAAAGTTTCCTCGAATGGCTGCACGAGCAAATGGAAGCAATGTTTCTTCCAGAATGGCCCTGTACTTGAACTGGTTCGGGTTTCCATTCAGAACAACAAGGTCAGTTTTGCCCCCTGCATGAAAAGCAGCCCAAACGGTCACCCCACCACCTCCAGCTTGGACTCTTGGCACTATACAATCTTTGTTGTAGGCTTCATGCACTTGTCTGCGCACTGGGACGCGGCCATCTTGACGATAGACCAGAAATCGAGACTCGTCACTGAAGATCACATGATTCCAGTGTCCTGGCTGCCATTGACGGTGCTCTCTGGCCCACTGCAATCGGCGCTGGCGGTGTTGTCTGGTCAGGCATGGCTTTCTCAGGGGACGCCTGGCATGATAGCCTGCTTGAACCAGTCGTTGGTTGACTAGCCTTCTGGATACAGGCACATTTGTCAGTTGCTGCCACTCAGCCCTAAGCCGATTAGCTGACTTGGTACGGCCATTGCGGACTAACCGGTGCAGCTGGCGATCATCCCTCCTTGCGGTTCTGCGGGGATGTCCTGGCCTCGGTATTGGAGTAGGGACACCCCTCTGAGCATTTCGTTTCAGGATCTTTGACACCTGACCTTGAGTGATGCCATACTGCCGAGCAATAGCACGCTGTTTCATGCCGTAATTTCGTAAAGCCACCACTCCATGACAAACAGCATTGTCGAGTTGACGGACCATCTCCAGAGGAAGCGGCAATAATTTTTGGAGATGTGCAGCAGTTGTTTTCCACTAATACAGAACGCAACAACCCTTGTGTACCCGACTGTGAAGCCAATCATCAAATGCACCTCTCCGTACATTTTGCCACGCCACCTGTGATATAATCCTGTTGTTGACTTCTTGCTGCGACAGACAATCAGTGACATGGTTCTTTTAACAAAAAATCACCAAAGTGTAAATGAAACTCACCAGATTGATATACTGAGCTAAGAAAGTAAACCCAAGTCAAGAAAAAAAAATATTCCATCTTAAATGCCAAGTCTGTATATATATATTGTTGCGGAACTCACCGTCGGCCCTTTTTCCCCTTACCAAGGGGGGATTAATCCCCTTGTGTGCGACTGACCGACGTGAGTCCTGAAGTTGCCCAGCTCCCTCCAGAGAGGCAGCTGAGCAACCTCGTTCGCGACCGCGGACAAGATGTTAATTGCCGAGCGGATGAGCAGCCGCGGCACGAACCATTAGCAGAAACTAGACCCGATTCTGAAACGTTGGCCAAATCGTGCCACAGGTATTCAATGAGGGAAAAGACAAGGACGGACGGATGTGAAGGAAAGAAGGCAAGGTAGGAAGAACAGGATTTATTACTAACTAATTATGTACAAGTCAAAATAAACCAAGGAGGAGGAAAGAAACGAAAATAAAGACAGAAGGAGTAAGACACAGTGCAAATATTAACTTATCTAAACAGGCTTAACTTATACCCCAGACAACATAAAGGACGGACGACATTCAGACTTACACGGGGAATGATGATAGGAATCAATGGCAGGAGGTGGATGGCTGGACGGATGAGGTGGGATCACAAGGCAGGAAGGATGCGGGTGGTTGGTATGATCTTGAGGTGAGCAGCCGCCCACCCTCCCCAATCGTATCTGCACGGCGGCGTTCTTCGCGGCCACAACTGCCGTCAACGCTCAAAGCTGCCGTGGTCAAAAGCTGCGGTGGATTCCGCTGCGGTGGGGTGAACTCGAGAAACGAGTCTGAGCCCTGAGGTCACTTGGAGCTGGTGGGGGCTTCCTCGGTCATCTCCTTCCTCAATCGTCTCTCCTTGGGGGCGTCGTGCAGCGGGCTATATATGCCACGCCCTACCAAGCCATGACCACACCTTACCAAGCCGTGCCCACCGAGTCCTGGTTGGGCACAAAGGGTTCCTAGCTCCACCTCCTGATGACGAGGTGCGGGCCACGCCCGTAATGTAGCTCCTCCCCCTTCTTCTCCGAGGCTTGACCACGTGCGTAATGGCGGCAATGCAGTTGGCAATAGAGGCTTTGAGGGAATTGAAAGGGGATCTATCTTATTTCAATTCGGTGCAATGCAGAGTCAACTAATGGGAAACACAGCCTTAAACTAATACACATAAAAAGGAAATAACTATTTAGAAGGGTATATGGTGGCCTACGTGCTTGCGATGGATTAACTAAGGGGACGACCTATGATCTTTACACTTAAACAGAGGTATTTACAACGATCATGACACTACTTACAATTGACAGAGGGTGATATTTACAACAATTCTCAAATCCGCAACACTGCACCCTCATCCTCCAGGCACGTTCCGGGCCTATAAAACTTTACTTAGTGTGACACGTAGGTGTAGTTCCCTCTATAATTAACCTGACCCTGAGTGCGACAGTTTTAAAACACAAATAAGTATGTCCCCCTGCTGCATTGCACTCTATCTAACAGATTCACGCCCACAGGATAACCGAATTGCGGAATGGTTTTCAAACTAAACATGAACGGTGGGGAGCATTATTTACAGGTGACGCTAATTGTATTTACAAAACGCAACCCAGGACCTGTGATTGTTCTTTTGGGGGGGGGGGGGGGGGGAAGACAGCCTGCGCTGCATCGACGCACCAGCACCAACAAAGAGCACCATAAAGCACCATAAACGCACCAGTCAGTGCAGTCACCACAGTTCATAATAAAAACAAAACAAACCCTGCTGGTCGTCTTGCTCTTCGGCTCCCTCTGCTGGCCATTGTTCCTCCTGATGTTGTCAACTTCATCTTCTTTGTGGCGGCCGATTTGGACATAATAAAAAGCACAAAACGTGTCCACTTTTTATTTATGGCCCACAGGGGCCGACTATGGGTGGTTCACCTGTATGGCATAGGTGCCGCGTTACCGAGGTCCGCAAGCAAGATCTTCCTCTGGCCAACCTGGCCGGTTCCAGCAGAGGGGCCATACCCCAACCCGTGGGGTCCATGAGTGGTGCTCAGCCACAGACATGTGGTCCATAAGTGGTGCATCGATGCAGGCAGCTGGTTGCGGGGGTTCGGGCTCACAATAGCGGACTCCCGCACGCTCCCCTCAGTGCCCCAAAGAGCACGATCCATGGGTTGGGGAAGGAAGACAGAGAGGGCAGGTTAGCAAGGGGTAAGGGCGCAAGGGTACACATCAATAAAGGCAATGCAAGGTGAGGTGCGCCTGGAGACCGAGCGGAGAAAAGCTCGTCCCTACCGTACGTCACCCCCCGCTGTTACCTACTCTACCCTTGCCCTTACCCCATATGTACAAAAATCTACACATTGCACTACAATTTACAAATCCGTCGCTACAGTCATGTCCTCCCCATATTTCCCCTAATACCAAATTCGTCACAATCCCATTGTCTCAATTTGCCATCACCAATTCATCATCAATCCTCATAAGGAGGGAGAGATGGAACATCAGCACAATGTCACACCCACGTCATGATGCGTCTCACATTCCAAACATTTGCACAAAAATAATAAAAACATGGCATGGTGTGGCATTCTGTCACCTCAGGTGAGTGGATGTAGATGGTGAGTGGATGTAGATGGTGCGAGGAGATTCTTAATCCTCACTACTTCCTAAATGACATTAACACACTTTACACTACCCGGGGTCTTTCCCTGCCAATCCATTGGCAATCTTACTCTATGCGGTTTTAAGAACCAAATTCCCATTGACCAAACTGTGGTGCTTCATCAATTTGGGGTCTCACTCCCCCGATTCCACTCCCTGTGCCTTTGCACAATTTCAGGACTGGGTCGTGTGGCTCTCCCAGCAGGTCTACCTACCTGCACACCTCCACCACTGCAGTTGCCTCCGAGCTTACCTGCTCCTTACCCTAACCTATCTACCTGGGGAAGGCCCTCTGGCGTTCTCCCCACTCGGTGCCCTCTCTGGCACTGGGCTACCCGGGTCCGTCCTCTGGATCCTCGGGCCCCATCGACAACTCCAACGGCTCCCAGAGCCCACCTGCGGCCTCACCTGGCCGACATCCTCACAGTGGCGGAGTGCCCATTTAACTACACACACTAACAGGCCACACGCCCAGCCATTTCCACGTCACTAATGCACCCATCCAAACACCATTCTTCCACCACGCACCACAGATGCCAATATCCAACCACAATTTACCTACTCCCTCTCCCTAACTCTTAAACTACCCTCCCCAGGTATTCATGATAGGGTCCACTTTTCCCCCATTCACACCTTTGCACCATCCACTCCACTCCACAGTTTCCACCATACTCACTCCACACCATCCATTCCATACTCCATGTATTCCATACTCCATGTATTCCATACTCCATGTATTCCATACTCCATATATTCCATACTCCATATATTCCATACTCCATGTATTCCACACAACCATTCTCCATACACCTGTATTTGCACACCTGTGCCATCACACCTGGTGCTTCCTGCACCCTCCTTCCTCCAGGACCATTTGCTCAACACTACACTCAATCACTATTACTCACTCATACACTGCTCCATACACTTCCACGCTCAATACAACTCACAATCACCTCACACTTTTCACAATACACTTCCGAATACACTTTCAATTCTCAAACACACGGCATCATCTGATCTAACTACTCCCCTCTGAAACTTGCGCTTCCCAGTCGCCCCTTTAAACCATTGCGCTCCCTCGTTATTATAATCCAAACTAATCTGCCTACGTCCCCACTACAGGTGGAATGTCGCTACTTACCCCTACCGTTACCTATGGTCATCTTCTCTAGATCCCTATACATTATCCTAACCCTCCCTCGGTGAGCTTACACTGCCATAAACCCCATAAAACTATAGCTCATGTGCCCCATGTGTGAGAGATGGCAGAGTTGCCATCCCACCACATCGGGCATGTCTCACTATCACCCCCCCCAGTCCTCTGACACTATGAGCCCCCGTCGCAAGAGGTACTGGGTCCTGCCTCGGCATCTAGAGCCGAGGCGATCCACGAGGGCGCCTGCTCGCCGGCATAAGGTCTTATACGGTCAGCATGGACGATCCGAGGGAGGGCCCGTGGCCCCATTTTGATCTTAACGACCACGTCACAGACTTGCGACAGGACGACTCCCGGGCCTTGCCAGGGGGAGGTGAGTTTTGGGCACCTACCCTTCCGCCTCCGGGGATTAAAGAACCAAATCTTCATCCCCGGAGCGTACTGACTCCCCTGGCTCCGGTGGCGTACCTGCGCTTCATCTTGGCCCCCGCCAGATGGAGCTGGTGGCGGGCGAAGGCATGGACCCTCTCCATGCCTTCCTCCAGGTGACGTGCGTAACCCTCCCTCGGCGGGATATCAGTGGTGTCTGGCACGGGACCGCATAGCAAGTCGGCGGGAGCCCGCAACTCACGCCCATACATAAGCAACGCTGGACTGCATGCGGTGGCCCCATGCTGGCTGGTTCGGTAGGCCATTAACAAGTACGGGAGATGTTCGTCCCAGTCATCCTGACGGGTGGTGGTGAATAATGCCAGTTGTTGGATCAATGTTCGATTGAATCTTTCCACCATCCCGTCAGATTGTGGCCGCAAGGGCGTGGTCCTGGTTTTTCGAATTGACAGGAGTCTGCACACATCTTTTAGCAATTGACTTTCAAAATTTTGACCCTGGTCGGTGTGCAGCTCTTGTGGAATTCCGTGCCGACATACAAATCCTTCCACGAAGGCCTGCGCTACAACCCCGGCTTCTTGGTTGGGGAGGGCGTAGGCCTCCGGCCACTTGGTGAAATAGTCCATTACAACAAGGATGTACTTATTACCTTGGCGGGTGCGGGGTAGTGGTCCTAGAATATCCATAGCCACCTGCTCAAGGGGGGCCCCCACCTGGTGTAATTGAAGGGGGGCCCTCATCCTCCATGCTGATCCCTTTTTGGCAGAACAGGCGTCGCATCTCCGACACCAGTCCTGTATGTCGCGCCCCATATTAACCCAATAGAACCTCCGGCGGACCTGAGATGTAGTCTTTGTCCTGCCCAAATGGCCGCCGGAGCGGGTACCATGCACCTGTTGTAATATGACGTTCATAAATTTGTCAGGGACTATCACCAGCCAGGAAGTTCTCTCAGAGGGAACCTCCACCCACTTGCGATACAAGATGTTGTCTTTCAATTCCAGGGTCTGCCACTGAGCCCAATACGCCTTCGTTTGCACCCCGAGGGGGGTGACCTCTTCCCCCTTTTGTCTTTGCCCCAATTTGACCCATTTGAACACCGGCCCCAGAACGGGATCCTCCTGCTGGGCCGTGCTCCATGCCAAAGTTCCAAATTCTTCATTCGCGGTTAGTGCCAAAATTGGCCCTCTCACCCGGGTTGCCCGGACGACGAGAATCGGGGCAGAATTGCCCAATTGCTCCCTCTCCTCGTGTCTCGCACAAAATTTACAGTTTTCCCCCAAACAAGGACGCCGAGAGAGTGCGTCAGCATTACCATGGGCCTTCCCGGCCCTATGGGTCACATTAAAATCGTACTGCTGCACATTTTCCAACCACCTTGCAATTTGGCCCTCCGGTTCCTTGAACCGAAGGAGCCATTGCAAGGAGGAATGGTCAGTCCTAACCAAAAATTTCCGCCCGTACAGGTACGGGTGGAAATGGTTCATGGCAGCCAGCATAGCCAATAATTCCTTGCGGGTTACGCAATAATTTCGTTCGGGCCTACTTAAGGCCCGACTATAATAACCAATCACTCACTCCACGCCCTCCTGTGTCTGAGACAAAACTGCGCCCAATCCTTCCTGGCTCGCATCCGTGTCCAGGGTAAATGTCCCGTCGCTAGTGGGGTAAGCTAGAAGGGGTGCGGATGTCAAACGCCCCTTCAATTTTAGGAAGGCCTCTTGGCACTCCCTTGTCCAATTAAATCGCATCCCCTTCTCCGTAAGCTGGTGGAGGGGACGGGCCAACTCCGCAAATTTCGCTACAAAGCGCCGGTAGTAGGAGCAGAGTCCCAAAAATCCCCGACCTCCTTGATGGTACGTGGTGCGGGCCACTCCTCTACCGCTGTAATTTTGCCTGGGTCTGTTTTTACCCCCTCGCGACCGATAACGTGACCTAAATAGGCCACCTCTCTTGCAAACAAGGTGCACTTACTTGGGCTCAGCTTCAACCCTGCCTGTCTGAGGCACCCGAACACCTGGTCCAAATTAGCTAAAGCCTGGGGGAATGTTTTGGCATGTACTAGGACGTCATCCAGGTGTACCAGGCATGATTGCCATGGCATGCCGCCTAGTACATGTTCCATTAATCGCTCAAAGGTGGCGGGGGCGTGGCACAAACCAAACGGCATCACAGTGAACTGATACAGCCCCTTACCTGTGGAAAATGCCGTTTTCTCCTTCCCTGTCCTATCCATCTCCACCTGCCAATACCCACTCTTGAGGTCCAAAGTTGAGAACCAATTTGAGCCCGCAACGGCATCGAGGGTGTCATCAATTCTTGGCAGGGGATATGAGTCCTTGAGTGTCACGTTGTTTAGCTGGCGATAGTCCACGCAGAACCGTGTGGTCACTTCTTTCTTTTTGACCAGCACAACAGGTGACATCCAGGGACTTCCCGAGGGCTCGATGACACCTGCATCGAGCATCTTTTCAACCTGCTCGTCGGCTTCCGCCCTCTTGCTCCAAGGGAGCCGTCGAGCGGGCTAACGAATAGGCCGGGCCTCACCGGTGTGGATCTGATGTTTCACCAGGCCCGTACGTCCAATATCCTCGGGGACAAGGAGAAGAGATCCAAATGGGATCCGACCAGTTTGTGTAAGGCCTCCCTCTGGGTACCTCCCAACTCTACACTACTACGGTTTACCATCTCTCAAATGGGATCGGGCCAATTCCTATTACTTATTGAAGGCTCCCCCTGGGGCCGGCTCGGCTGGACGTTCACGCCCCTCACTGACGCGACTTCTCTAACTGGGGTGCAGCCAGCTACCTTCGTGCCCCTGACTATAGTGCGTGGTTCTGTGCTAATATTAATTACTCGAACGGCCACCACCGGCCCGTCCGTTTTTACTAGGGTGCGGCCCACTATTAAACCAGGTATGGATCGCGCTACCACCGGTTCGACCAGGCCGCAGGACTCCTGCCATGTCAGGCGAGCTGACCATCGGGCCGGCACTATGGCCTCGGCCCCCGGAGGGATGGTCACGGCCTCAGGAGCCTCCAACTCCACCCTCTCGGCCGTAATCACCCCCTCCAATGGTAGCTCTTCCACTCCCACTTGCAGGATCCCCCGTCTCAAGTCGATTTTACAACCGCTGGCAGTCAACAAATCCAACCCTATTAAGCATGGGTCGCACACCTCCGCCACCCAAACCTCTATCTCCTTCTTTACCGATCCCAACTTGAGGGTCACAAAACCACGCCCCATGATCGGAGCTGTTACCCCGGTAGCCAACTGCAAACTATGATTTTCCAGACGCTGGATTTTACCCCAGCTGTCTGCACTCGAATTAAGGATCACGGGGCTGATGATCGTGGCGCTGGCTCCCGTGGCCACAACGGCGTCTATCCCCACGCCGGCAATTTTGAATCAAATTGTTAAACTACCGGTTCCAATTTGGCCACAATGAATGACCTGTCGCGTCAATGAGGGCTCCTCTCCATCCCCTACTGCCGAACACCGCCCTGCATGCCCGGCACGTTCTAGTTTCCCGGGCCCTGGCGGGGGGGTGTCTGAGGTCGGCTAGGCCGATCGATACGGGGCGGAGTTGAGGGCATCGGCTGGCGGGGACCATCCCGGCGCGCAGCTCGACACTCCCACGCACGGTGACCCAGCCGAGCACAATTATAGCACCTCACCTGGTAAGGTGCTTGCCTCCGGTATTCCAAATCCCCTCCCCCTGTATGTCCGAATTGGTGAACTTTGCCGTGGACTACCGGGTGCCACCACTGGGGCCGCCTGCCATGGTCCAGGTCCCGCCAGGCGCCGATCCACCAGCCTCCGGACCATGCTCTCCAGGTCAGGGCCCCCTAGGGGGGCCGCCACCCATCACGGGCCCTACCTGACGCACCGCCACTGCGTGGCGCTCGCCTCCCCGGGCCAGCGGCCTCGCTGCTTCCCAACGGGCTGCAGCGTCGGCCGCCTGACTCATGGTCTGCGGGCGCCACATGGCGAGCTGTTGTCGGAGCTCCAGATCCGGAAGAGCCTGGATAAAGTGATCCAGCGCCAGGCTTTCCTAGGAACTCGCTGCCATGTCTGCGTGTGCGATTCCGACTGCGCGGCGAATGTCATGGGCAAGTTCCCCGATGGTCTCCTGGGGCTTGCGTTTGCACTGAGCAAGCTGAGCTTTAACAAGCTCGCTTTGCTGTTCAATGCCAAATCTATTAATTAAGGCCGCGCGGAGAGCTGGCAGGGTGAGAGCACCCGGTGGTAAAGCTGTCAGCACCTCGGCCACCGCACTGCGCAGTGCTCCCACAAGGTGTACTCCACCTTCGTCCGGAATCCAACCGTTGCCTCTACACACGTATTCAAACTGCGCCAGGTACGCCCTCAGATCACTTGCCGTCATACGGCGCGAGTGGGACCTTGTGGGCGCCCGAAGGCCAGACCCCGTGCGTCACTCCTTGCGGGATCAACGCGGGACCAAACCGTTCGGGCCCCCACAGTACACTATTCCCAGGCGGCTCCCGTGCATCCCCCGTCCCTCCAAACACTACCCCTCTTGGTGTCGATGCCTGGGTCGCCCTTCCGCAACCCGCTACCCACTCCATACCCGCACACCCTTGCTCACCAATACCTCTCACACTCCCCATAGTCGGACCTCCTTGCACACCTCCTCTATCCATACACTCCGGACCAGTCATACACCTCACCATTGGTCCCTCACGAACACCCGGGTCTAAACCAACACCCAAGCCGACTGAATCTCCCCTCACACCATATACATTTCCGAGTATATCGCCACTCACCTCGGTACCTCGTCTTCGCTCCTCCTCCGCCACCTGCAAACTCTTTATTTGGTTAGTAAGCATATCATCACGATTTGAGCACAGACCTTGCACCAATTCCATCACCTCCTCCTTTATCTCTCTCTTAGTTTCCCTCCATCTCTTCTTAATTTCACTCACCCCCTCTTCCACATCCTCTACTGTTTGCTTCACCTCTTTCATTTCCCGGTGCGCCCCCTCAATTTCTTCCTCTAAGGCCACCTTGATCGTTTCTATGTGCGTCCTCACCTCCCGTTCTTTCGTCTCCATTGCCTCTGTCACCTCGTCCAAACTCTTTGTCAACCCCTCATGTACCATCTGACATTCCCTCTTCGTCGCTACCAGTTCCTTTTTTATTTCTTTCTGCGTCGCCTTTAACCCCCCGATTATCGCAGTGTTCTTTTCCACTTGCTCCACTAATTCCTTTTGTCCCACCGTCAGCTGCTCTACTCTCCTCGTCAGATCCTCTATTCCCCCCTGTAACCTAGCCGTACTATTTCTCACCTTTCTCCATACGCTCCTCACCTCGCTTTACCTCCTCGCGTACCCCCGCGACCTCCTCGCCCACACCTCATCTGATCTCCTCCCCCATTTATCCCATCTCCTTGGTAGAGGCTGCCCTCATCTGCTCCAAATCATTCCTCTGGGCATCCAATTTAGTTTCCAACCCGATTTTCACCTCCTCTATTTGATCTCCCATTTGTTTAATTTCCCGGGTGGATTGCTCCCCTATTTCCCTCAATTTGCCTTCCATTGTGTTTTCTAACCCCGTTAACCCATTCTTCACCCCTTTCATCCCGTTGTCTAACCCCTCAAATTTGTTGTCTAAACCCTCAAATTTATTGTCTAAACCCTCAAATTTATTGTCTAAACCCTCAAATTTAGCTTCTAGCCCCCCGATTTGATTTCCTAATCGCTCCCCCATTCTGTTTTCCAATCCTACAATTTGGTTTCCCAACCCCCTGTTGCTTTCCCTCTCCTCATCCGCCTTGGCCATGAAGGTCTGCATTTGCAGCATGAATAGGCCCCAGTCCATTGGCGGCGCTGCTACGGTCACGGGCGCGGCGACATTTGGTGCCGCTGCAACCTCGTGTGCGAGGGCGCCATCTTGCGCGCCTGATACCTCCGCAACCACATCCTCATTTCTCTCCTCCTCCACTCTTACTCCCACCTCCTCCATGGGGTCCTGGGTCGCTTCTACCCCTTCTAACTCTCCCACCGGCACCCGATCGCCTTGACTATCCATGGCACGATTTTAAATTTGGATGTTATTAAAATAAAATTTTGGGCCACTCGTAATTTTGTGCACTTCAGGTCCGAATCCCACTCCTGACTCCAATTGTTGCGGATCTCACCGTCGGCCATTTTTCCCCTTACCAAGGGGAGATTAATCCCCTTGTGTGCGACTGACCGACGTGAGTCCTGAAGTTGCCCAGCTCCCTCCAGAGAGGCAGGTGAGCAACCTCGTTCGCGACCGCGGACAAGATGTTAATTGCCGAGCGGATGAGCAGCCGCGGCACGAACCATTAGCAGAAACTAGACCCGATTCTGAAACGTTGGCCAAATCGTGCCACAGGTATTCAATGAGGGAAAAGACAAGGATGAACGGATGTGAAGGAAAGAAGGCAAGGTAGGAAGAACAGGATTTATTACAAACTAATTATCTACAAGTCAAAAGAAACCAAGGAGGAGGAAAGAAACGAAAATAAGGACAGAAGGAGGAAGACACAGTGCAAATATTAACTTATCTAAAAAGGCTTAACTTATACCCCAGACAACATAAAGGACGGACGACAATCAGACTTACACGGGGAATGAATGGCAGGAGGTGGATGGCTGGACAGACGAGGAGGTGGGATCACAAGGCGGGAAGGATGCGGGTGGTTGGTATGATCGCGCGGCTCGAGGTGAGCAGCCGCCGACCCACCCCAATCGTATCCGCACGGCGGCGTTCTTCGCGGCCGCAACTGCCGTCAACGCTCAAAGCTGCCGTGGTCAAAAGCTGCGGTGGATTCCGCTGTGGTGGGGTGAACTCGAGAAACGAGTCCGAGGTCACTTGGAGCTGGTGGGGGCTTCCTCGGTCATCTCCTTCCTCAATCGTCTCTCCTTGGGGGTGTCACGCCGCGGGCTATATATGCCACGCCCTACCAAGCCATGACCACACCTTACCAAGCCGTGCCCACCGAGTCCTGGTTGGGCGCAAGGGCTTCTTGGCTCCACCTCCTGATGACGAGGTGCGGGCCACGCCCGTAATGTAGCTCCTCCCCCTTCTTCTCCGAGGCTTGACCACGTGCGTAATGGCGGCAATGCAGTTGGCAATAGAGGCTTTGAGGGAATTGAAAGGGGATCTATCTTATTTCAATTCGGTGCAATGCAGAGTCAACTAATGGGAAACACAGCCTTAAAATAATACACATAATAAGGAAATAACTATTTAGAAGGGTATATGGTGGCCTACGTGCTTGCGATGGATTAACTAAGGGGACGACCTATGATCTTTACACTTAAACAGAGGTATTTACAACGATCATGACACTACTTACAATTGACAGAGGGTGATATTTACAACAATTCTCAAATCCGCAACAATATATATTGTTACAGACGTGGCTTAGATGTTATTTACCGAGCGGTTTTGGTATGACCACGTCTGCACAAGTTACCCGATTATACTCGAACGTTGACTAATCGCGCTACGCTAGGTCAATAAAGGCAATAAAGGAAAAGGACACACGGCTGGGTTTCAAATGACACGACACCCAGGGTTCAGTTCTCAAGACCTCCGGAGGAGGTTATATTAAGGCGGAAGGTTAGATTACAACTACAAGAGGTACAGCATAGAAAGACAAGCACTTAGACACACTCTTATATTATTCCCAACAGACGACAGATAGACGGGACAAAAGGCTGACTCACACGGGGATTGATGGCAAGGAAAGGCAGAATCGATGGCTCCAGGTGCACCTGGGCTCGAGGCAGAATCGACTCGGTCCGGTCCAGAGATGCGGGAAGGTCACAGCGCTCGGAGATGGTGACTTGTCTGCTCAGGCTGGGGGCGCATCTGACCTCACATCCGGCAAGTGGCTGCGTAGATCCGGCGGGGAGTGACACGCCCTCGGCTCGTTAGCTCCGCCCCAGATGGAATCGGCTCGTTGCTTCTCATTGGGTGCGTGCGGGGGGGTTACCGGCTCCGCCCTTGACGAGGAGCTGACAGCCAGCCCCTTCGTGGTAACCCCGTGGAGCGCATGGTCCGGCGCGCATTGTCAATGGCGGCTAACCGAGCCGGTGTGATGACGCACACTCCCCCGGTGCAGCGTCGTTGTTGTTGTAATTGTTGTTGTAGTTGTAGTTGTAGTTGTAGTTGTAGTTGTTGTTTGGGGAAGAAGATGGAAGGAGGTATGGGAAAGGTCCTAAACTCACTACTGGTGCCATATAATCACATTCTGGTGCAACGAAGAGTCAGAATTAATGGAAAGGAGTCCTTAACTGACATAGACTAAGAATAACTAGCAAGATGTCCGAAAGTTGTCTACGTGAGATGCGGTGGACCTGGGCACGACATTTAATGGGGGAAAAAGGGGAAGGTCGGCTCTACTGATTGTTGTTTACAGACAATGGGACTAGGGAATGGGGGATTGGGGATAGTTGGGGAGTATTGGGGAAATAGGGGAATATTTACAAGCGGATATGGAGGCCAAATTCCATATTCGCAACATTGCACCCTTCTCTACCCTCGGGGCGTCCCGACCCGATAAATTTTTACCTACTTTAGTGTGGCACGCAATGTAGTTCCCTCTACTATTAACTCTACCCTGAGTGCGACAGTTTTACAGATATTCACAAATGAGTAAATATGTCCCCCTGCGACGTTGCACCCTTCTCCTCACAGAAACACACCCACAGGATAACCGAATCCGGAAAGAATCCTCAAACTAAACATACAGCCGGTAGGGAGCATTATTTACACAAGACTACGCTGATATTTACACTACGATCCAGGACCTGTTTTTGGAGGAACACATGCAGATGTTATGCATAGAGAGAGAGCACGCATGCTAGCATCGATACACCAACCCACGAGTGCTCTGTGGCCTACGGCCTTTAATAATGTGCAGAGCACCCCTTCCAAGCATCAAGCACCACCCCATCACACAGTGAGCACCATCCGGTGCACCAATAAAGTGTCTATGAATCATTGTGTGGTGTCGCAGCCGGCCGATGTTCTGCCGCTGGTCTTGCCTTCGTGTGGTGCACTTGGCCTTCTTGCCTCTTTCAAAAAAATAAAGAAAGGCGCCAACCGCGTCCATTTCTATATTGTGGCCTTCAGTGGTGTCAACTAAAAGTGGTTCACCTGTTTGGCATAGGTGCCACGTTGACCCATAGGTCCTTCCACGGGTGGTGCTTGGCCGCAAAAGAGCTGCGGTCCATTGTGGGTGGCCACAAACATTGCGGTCCATATGGTGTATCGATCCAAGCAGCAAACAGCGAAAGTGCAGGCCCACAACTGCGAAGCCAGCACCTCTCTCTCCTCTCTCTCTACCCCAAAGCCAGATCCTCGGAGGTGGGAGACAAAAGAAGCAGACAAGTGAGTAAGGTGGTAAGGGCGCAAAAGTGCACGCAATGCAAGGTAATGCACACTGGGGGCACATGGGAACCAGGTGAGACAGGTACGTTCCTACCGTACGCTCCCCCCCCCCCCCACCAGGTAACCTACATGGCCCCTCCCTTACCCCTTACTGTATCCACAAAACACAACACTACCCATAAACATCTACTTTACAAATCAACAAACATCCCTACTGTCTTCCCCGTTCCTCCCATAAACCAAATTCGTCTTCTCTCCCTCCTAACCAATCAAATTTGCCATTTTCAACTCTCATCAAAATTTGCCATTTTCAACTCAACATCAAAATTTGCCATTACCAATTCATCATCAGTCCCTCCTAGGGAGGGAGAGATGGAATCACCCCAATGTCTCATCCACGTCGTGATGCGTCTCACAAATCCAACAGCAATTTCATTTCCTGCAACAAAACAAAGAAAACACAGGTGTGGAGTCATCATCATCACCACAGGCAAGTGGCTGCGTATGGTGCGACAGGTTCATCAATCCTAACTATTTCCTAAATGACTTTAACAACTTTACACTACCCGGGGTCTTTCTCCGGCCAAACCATTGGCCCTCTTACACTATGGGTTCTAAAAACCAATTCCCATTGGCCAAACTGTGGTGCTCTTCAATTTGGGGTCTCACTCCCCCGACTCATCTCCCGGTGCCCTCGCACAATTTCTGGGCTGTGGCGTGTACCTCTCCCAGCGGGTCTACCCACCTGCACACCTCCACCACTGCGGTTGCCTCCGAGCTTACCTGCTCCTTACCCTAACCTAACTACCTGGGGAAGGCCCTCTGGCGCTCTCCCCACTCGGTGCCCTCTCTGGCACTGGGCTGCCCGATCCACACCCGGGATCCTCAGGCACCCACTCACAACTACCGGCTCCCAGAGCCCACCTGCGGCCTCACCTGGCCGACATCCTCACAGTGGTGGAGTGCCCAACCAACTACACACACTAACAGGCTACACGCCCAGCCATTTCCACAACACTAATGCACCCATCCAAGTACCATTCTGCAACCGCACCACAGATGCCAATATCCAACCACAATTTACCTGTACCCTCTACCTAACACTTACACTACCCGCCCCGGGTATCCGTGATAGGGGTCCACTCTTCCCCCATCCCCACCTTCGCACCATGCACACCACTCCGTACCACTTACTCCAACTCTCTCCACACACCTGTACTGGCACACCTGTGCTCTCACACCTGGTGCCACCTGCACCCTTCTCTCCCCAAGCGCATTCGCGCTGATCCACAACACTCATTACTCACACACTGCTCCACACACCTGTCCAGTTGCACACCTGTGCAATCACACCTGTTCAATTCTCACACACACGGCATCATCTCAGCTAACTACTCCCTTCTGAAACTTGCGCTTCCCAGTCGTCCCTTTAAACTATTGCGCTCCCTCGTCATTATCATCCACACTAATCTACCTGCGTCCCCACTACAGGTATCAGTCACTAACTAAACTTAACGTTACCTAATGTCAATCTCTTCTAGATCCCTACAATATAACCTAACCCACCCGGGCTAGTTTTCACTGCCATCAACCCCATAAGCTATTGCGCATTTGCCCCACATGGGAAGGGTGGCAGGGATGCCAGCCTTACCCACCGGGCCCATCGCTCACTACCAATTTTGCACATCAAATTTCAATAAATTAAAAATTTGCCAATCCTACTCATCATCTGCCAATCACTACTGCCAATCCCTTGCCAATCATCAAATTTTGTTTTTCTCTAATTTTGGGTCCAAAACACTAACTTCATCACCCAGTCTACTCACTAATGCCTCTCGGTGCGCCAATTCCCGTCCAAAGCCCGGCTTCGTAAAGCCAAGCCATGAATGCGGGTTGTTCTGTGCCAGCGGCTGGATACGTCCCGCATTCGGTGCAGGGACGGGGGCTTACCCGGGCCGAGATCCCACGTACCCTCTCGGCGTGGAGCCATCCAATGTCCCGATCTCGACCTGCCGGACTGCCTCAACAAAAAGTGGTCGCCATGACGACCCTTTCTATCGGGCTGCCCGCTCCGCCTAGTGGAGCACGGACGCAGCCGTTCAAAGCGAGGCCCAGCACGCACCGAGGGCCCGATTCGGCTATAAGTCGTTCTAAACTCTACCCCGTCTAACGTCGATGCTTCACCTGCATGCTTACACCCCGCAGCCCGTTCCTTGCTCACCCATCCAGCCGTGCCCATGCTCCTCGTACCTTTCCTTACACACCCAGGTACTCTCATTCCACTCACAGCCTTGGTCACACACCTGACCACCGAACACGTTGGCACACATTCGTTGGTAGCACACCTCACCAACACACCTCTTCGCACCCCCTCCTCGGTCACCTCCTCTGTGACAATCACAGGTGTGCCCTCATTCGCACACCCAACCACGTGCCTCACCACCAACTCCAGCGTGCATTCCCACTCACGCTCTACCATTCCAGGTGTGCATCCTTCCATCCCAGGTGTACATCCTCGCTCACCTGTCACAACCAACTCACTCTCCTTGTCACTCTCACTACTCTCACCTCCATTCTTGACAGCGCACTCACCCTTACTCTTGACAGCGCACTCTTTCCTCATGCACCTGTCCGTTACACACCTTTCTCGCGCACACTCTCCCGTTACACCCTCTGTAACACTAACCACAGGTGGACACTCTTCCTTACTTCTGACAGCGCACTCTTTCCTCATGCACCTGTCCGTCACACACCTTCCTCGCGCACACTCTTGTGCACACTCTCCCGTCACACCCTCTCTAACACTCACCACACCGCGCTTCCACGTGCTCCCTCGCGCACGCGCTACGACCGACTCACTCTCGCCAGCACACTCACTCCTTGGCACGCACTTTTTCCTCACACACCCCAGAGTCGGACTTTCTCGCACACCTCCTCTTTCGCACACCAGACCGGTCGCACACTTCACCAACGGCCTCTCACGAACACCCGGGTCCATCTCGACCCCCAAGCTTCTTAAATCCCCTGGCGCATCATACGCACGACCATATTGGTCCCCACTTACACCGGGTCCTCTTCCTCTTCGCTTCTCCTCCATCACCTGCGAATCCCTCACCCGGTTAATGAGCACATCATCACGATCCAAACACAGACTTTGGACCAATTCTTTTACTTCCTCCTTTATCTCCTTCTTATCCCCTCTCCGTCGCTTCTTAATTTCGCTCATCCCTTCTTCCACTTCTTCTAGTTTCTGCTTCACCTCTTTCATTCCCCGGTACGTCTCCTCAAGCTCATCCTCTAAGGCTACCTTGACCGTTTCCAGGTGCGTCCTCACCTGCCGGTCCTTCGTCTCCATTACCTCGACCACCTCGTCCAACCTCGTTGTCAGTCCCTCACGTACCATCTGACATTCCCTCTTTGTCGCTATCAAGTCGTTTTTTATGTCGTTTTGTGTCGCTTTTAAACCTCCTAATACCGCAGTGTTCCTTTGAACCTGCTCCACTAACTCCGTTTGTCCCACCGTCAGCTGCTCCACCTCCTGCGTCAGGTCCTCTATGCCCCCTTGTAACTTTACAGTCCCCTTTCTCACCTCCTTCTCCATGTGCTCCTTACAGTGCCTCACCTCCTCGCGCACTCCTCCGATCTCCTCACTCACTCCTCTCCTGATCTCCTCTCCCATCACTTGCATCTCCTGCCCAGATGCCACCCTCATCTGCTCCATCTCCTCCCTGTGAGCATCCAGTTTGGTTTCTACCCCCATTCTGACCCCCTCTATCTGCTGCCCCATTTGGTTAACTTCCCTTGCCGCTTGGTCCCTCATGTCCCTCAATTTGCCTTCCATGGTGTTTTCTAACCCCTCTAACCCTTTTTGCATCCCTTCCATTTGATTCTCTTGAGCGGCCATTCTGTTTTCTACCCCCATTAACCCATTTCTCACCTCTTTTATCCCGTTGTCTAACCCCTCAAAATTATTGTCTAACCTCCCAAATTTCTTGTCTAACTCCTCAAAATTATTGTCTAACTTCCCAAATTTCTTGTCTAACTCCTCAAAATTATTGTCTAACTTCCCAAATTTCTTGTCTAAACCCTTAAAATTATTGTCTAACCCCTCACTGGTACCCCTCGCTTCGTCCCTCATTACCCCCATTTCGTTTCCCATTACCCCCATTTGGTTTCCCATTACCCCTAATTGGCCCTCCAATCGCTCACTCTGAGCATCCATTCGGTTCCCCATTACCCCCATCATTCTGCTTGCCATTTCTTCGCTATTCTGGGCCATAAGGGCCTTCATTTGTATGAAAAACAAGTTCAAATCCACCGGCGGCGCTGCCACGGTCGCGGGCGCGGTGATCAGCGAGGCGCCATTTTGCGCTCCCGCAATGTCGGGCACAACGACGCTATTTTGTGCGTCTGCTACCCTCGCTGCTTCGCTCTCCTCCTGTCCCTCATGTCCCTCAATTTGGTCCTGGACCGACCCTGCCTCACTCTCCCCTACCGGACCCCAGCTGTCTTGGTCTGCCATAGCGCGACTTTCAAAATTCGGGTTTTTATACAACAAAACAAATTTCGGCCGTTATAATTTCGTCGAGCGCAGTAAACGCGCTCTGAATCGATTCTCCCTCCCTGGTTTGGGCCTAACAACGCGCGGGAAACGCGCTCCGAATCGATTCTAATTGTTACAAATTTGGGCCTAATAAATTTAGTCCCGGGTTCGAATTCCACTCCTCGACACCAATTGTTACAGACGTGGCTTAGATGTTATTTACCGAGCGGTTTTGGTATGACCACGTCTGCACAAGTTACCCGATTATACTCGAACGTTGACTAATCGCGCTACGCTAGGTCAATAAAGGCAATAAAGGAAAAGGACACACGGCTGGGTTTCAAATGACACGACACCCAGGGTTCAGTTCTCAAGACCTCCGGAGGAGGTTATATTAAGGCGGAAGGTTAGATTACAACTACAAGAGGTACAGCATAGAAAGACAAGCACTTAGACACACTCTTATATTATTCCCAACAGACGACAGATAGACGGGACAAAAGGCTGACTCACACGGGGATTGATGGCAAGGAAAGGCAGAATCGATGGCTCCAGGTGCACCTGGGCTCGAGGCAGAATCGACTCGGTCCGGTCCAGAGATGCGGGAAGGTCACAGCGCTCGGAGATGGTGACTTGTCTGCTCAGGCTGGGGGCGCATCTGACCTCACATCCGGCAAGTGGCTGCGTAGATCCGGCGGGGAGTGACACGCCCTCGGCTCGTTAGCTCCGCCCCAGATGGAATCGGCTCGTTGCTTCTCATTGGGTGCGTGCGGGGGGGTTACCGGCTCCGCCCTTGACGAGGAGCTGACAGCCAGCCCCTTCGTGGTAACCCCGTGGAGCGCATGGTCCGGCGCGCATTGTCAATGGCGGCTAACCGAGCCGGTGTGATGACGCACACTCCCCCGGTGCAGCGTCGTTGTTGTTGTAATTGTTGTTGTAGTTGTAGTTGTAGTTGTAGTTGTAGTTGTAGTTGTAGTTGTTGTTTGGGGAAGAAGATGGAAGGAGGTATGGGAAAGGTCCTAAACTCACTACTGGTGCCATATAATCACATTCTGGTGCAACGAAGAGTCAGAATTAATGGAAAGGAGTCCTTAACTGACATAGACTAAGAATAACTAGCAAGATGTCCGAAAGTTGTCTACGTGAGATGCGGTGGACCTGGGCACGACATTTAATGGGGGAAAAAGGGGAAGGTCGGCTCTACTGATTGTTGTTTACAGACAATGGGACTAGGGAATGGGGGATTGGGGATAGTTGGGGAGTATTGGGGAAATAGGGGAATATTTACAAGCGGATATGGAGGCCAAATTCCATATTCGCAACAATATATATATATATATATACATATATATATACATATATATATATATATATATATATATATATATATATATATATATACAGACTTGGCATTTAATATGGAATATTTTTTTTTCTTGACTTTATTAACTCAGTATATCAATCTGGTGAGTTTCTTTTACACTTTGGTGATTTATTTGTTAAAAGAACCATGTCACTGATTGTCTGTCGCAGCAAGAAGTCAACAACAGGATTATATCACAGGTGGCGTGGCAAAATGTACAGACAGGTGCATTTGACGATTGGCTTCACAGTCGGGTATACAAGGGTTGTTGCGTTCTGTATTAGTGGAAAACAACTGCTGCACGTCTCCAAAAGTTATTGCCACTTCCTCTGGAGATGGTCCGTCAACTCGACAATGCTGTTTGTCATGGAGTGGTGGCTTTACGAAATTACAGCATGAAAGAGCGTGCTCTTGCTCGGCAGTATGGCATCACTCAAGGTCAGGTGTCAAAGATCCTGAAACGAAATGCTCAGAGGGGTGTCCCTACTCCAATACCGAGGCCAGGACGTCCCCGCAGAACCACAAGGAGGGATGATCGCCAGCTGCACCGGTTAGTCCGCAATGGCCGTACCAAGTCAGCTGAGGGCTGAGTGGCAGCAACTGACAAATGTGCCTGTATCCAGAAGGCGAGTCAACCAACGACTGGTTCAAGCAAGCTATCGTGCCAGGCGTCCCCTGAGAAAGCCACGCCTGACCAGACAACACAGCCAGCGCCGATTGCAGTGGGCCAGAGAGCACCGTCAATGGCAGCCAGGACACTGGAATCACGTGACCTTCAGTGACGAGTCTAGATTTCTGGTCTATCGTCAAGATGGCTGCGTCCGAGTGCGCAGACAAGTGCATGAAGCCTACAACAAAGATTGTATCGTGCCAAGAGTCCAAGCTGGAGGTGGTGGGGTGACCGTTTGGGCTGCTTTTCATGCAGGGGGCAAAACTGACCTGGTTGTTCTGAATGGAAACCTGAACCAGTTCAAGTACAGGGCCATTCTGGAAGAAACATTGCTTCCATTTGCCCGTGCAGCCTTTCGAGGAATCTTTGTCTTCCAAGATGACAATGCACGGCCTCATCGTGCTCGCATGATCCAACACTTTCTTGCTGACCGTGGTGTAGAGCATATGGAGTGGCCTGCCATGTCCCCGGATATGAATCCAATAGAGAACTTGTGGGCAGAATTAACGCGTCAAATCGACCACTTGGACCAGCAGCCGATCTCTGTGCATGAATTGCAGCAGGCTATTGTAACTGCATGGCAAGCGATTCCTGTGCAAACCTTGGCAAATCTCGTGAACAGCATTCCTCGACGTGTACTTGCTCTCCCGAATGCTCGTGGGGGTTACACGAAGTACTGAACTGTAATTTTACTGTCCGTAATCCCAGTCATAATTTAGCTTTTGTTTTTGTTGAAAAATTTTTTGGCTAATGTGCAAAAGAAAGAGATACTTCCGGAAAACGTACAGAAGTTTAACACAGTACTGTCCGTGAATTGAGTTCGATATCGGTTTCCATCACTTTCAAGGATAAATTTATTTGCTTCGAAATGTCAAATGTGGTTTTTGTTTCTTTTAAAGGTCACATTAAGAAAATCTAGAATAATTTCAACATAATTCCAATGAACTTTTGGTTCTAAGTCATCTTGAAAAGTAAGTTCACCCCCACAAAAAAAATATTCCATATTAAATGCCGTCTGTGTATATATATATATATATATATATATATATATATATATATATATATATATACATATATATATATATATATAATATATATACATATATATATATATATATATATATATACATATATATATATATATATATATATACATATATATATATATATATATATATATATATATATACATATATATATTGTAACGATTTTGAGAAGTGTAACGGGTTTTGAGAAGTGTAACGGGTTTTGAGGAGTGTAACAATTTTGGAGGAAGGGTAACGGATGTGAAGAGTATGGTTTTGGTATGGTAACATCCTGGTAATGTAAATAATGGTCGCAGCCGTCCTCCTAATTAATTT
The DNA here is from genome assembly GCF_964187855.1 of Myxine glutinosa. Classification (NCBI taxonomy): domain Eukaryota; kingdom Metazoa; phylum Chordata; class Myxini; order Myxiniformes; family Myxinidae; genus Myxine; species Myxine glutinosa. The sequence goes on along the minus strand of NC_136261.1, from coordinate 220,095,108 downwards.
CATAGAACATACACGCAGGTCACGATATATCTTTTAAATAGTGTATTTCCTTATTCCATGTAGGCTAAGTATGTGTTTTCCACTAGATTGACTTTGCATTGTATCAAAACAAAATAAGCGTAGGCCCTTCCAATTTCCCCAAAACCTCCCTTCCAATTGCCTTCCGCATTTTGGCTGGTTTTCTTCAAACCACCATTGGCCACGAGGTAAGGTTGGGGAAGAAAGGCGTGTCCTCCACCTCGTCATAAGAAGCAAGGAGTGAACCAGCCCTGACAGCCAATCAACACCGCGGTGAGTGACCCGGTAGGCGCGCCCTCGGAGTCGGCGGCTTGATTTCGCTGGAGGTGATAAAAGCGACTGCAGGGGGACTGCTTTAGTGCAGATTGGAGATGACTGGAGAGGAGCAACGAGGGCTGCACCAAAGAGAGGCCTTGAGAGATACGCTGGGGGGATGACCTGGAAGAGGAGCGCAATCCACCGCAATACCTACCTGCCTGCCTGCATGCAATATCCCCTGCCGTTGGAGAGACGCGCTGAACGGAGGGAGACGGCTCCACCCCAGGAAGAGGAGCAGGTGTGCCGAGCCAGCGCGTGACGGCCGCGGATACGCGACGGAGGTTTTCCCGCCAAAACCGCGAGGGGTGCTGCGGCCTCCGACCTTGCCTTCCTCCACGCGTCCACCTCAGCTATTCCTTCCTGCAATATCCACCGTGTGAGTGTGAACGTCCTGTCCTACTCGTTTGTCTTGGGGATTAAGTAAATGAAATAGAATAAGTTAACAATGCACTGTGTGACTGCTCTTTTCCATCTATTGCTGTAAATAATATTGGTCGCTCTAAAATATTGCTTGTGTGTGTATAATAAATCTGTTCTTCCTCCGTATTCTTCTTCTTCTTTTTCATTCTCTTGCGATCGCTTTAGAGATTTCCCGATTGAATATCCGTGGGGCGATCTGGTCAACGTCGGGTGAAATCGGGTTTTAATCGGGGAGTAACTGTTCGGACGCGGTTAAATACACCACCGCTCGGTAAAATAACATCCAAAAGCCGCGTCTGTAACAATTGGTGTCGAGGAGTTGGATTCGAACCTGGGACTAAATTTGTTAGGCCCAAATTTTGGAACACCAATTGTACTATTAGAGTAACAATTGGTGTCGAGGAGGGAGATCGGACCCGAAGCGCGCTTAACGCGCTCAAAATTACAAGCTGCCGAAATTTATTTTGTTTTATAAAGCAAAACCCGAATTTTGAGATCGCGCCATGGACAATCAAGGCGATCGGATGTCGGTGGGAGAGATAGACGGGTTAGGGGTAACCCAGGAACCAGGGGAAATGTATGTGGAAGAAAGGGAGGAGGAGAGCAATGAGGAGGCGGTTGAGGGGGTGTCAGACGCGCAAAATGGCGCTCTCGCGCACGTGGTATCAGACGCACAAAGGGGCGGCTCGCACGAGCGCGGGGTAGCCGCGCCCGCTGCGCAAATAGCGGGAATTGATGTGCGGGACCTCATGGCGCAGATTAATGCAACCATACTAATGGCAAATATGGGGCTAGAAGCAAAAATGGATGCTCAGAGTGAGCGATTAGAGGGCCAAATGAGGGCTCAGGGTGAGCGATTAGAGGGCCAAATGGGGGTAATGAGGGACGAAGCGAGGGGTACTGGTGAGGGGTTAGACAAGAAATTTGGGAAGTTAAACAATAATTTTGAGGAGTTAGACAAGAAATTTGGGAAGTTAGACAATAATTTTGAGGGGTTAGACAACGGGATAAAAGAGGTGAGAAATGGGTTAATGGGGGTAGAAAACAGAATGGCCGCTCAAGAGAATCAGTTAGAGGGGGTGAAAAATGGGTTAATGGGGTTAGAAAATAGGATGGAGGACAAATTGCGGGAAATAGGGGAACAATCCGCCCGGGAAATCGAACAGATGGGGAACCAGATGGAGGAAATACGACGAGGGGTGAGTGAGGAGGTCTCGGGGCTACGCGAGGAGGTAAAGCGAGGCGAAAAGCGTATCGAGAAAGAGGTGAGAAATAATACGGTAAAGTTACAGGGGGGAATAGAAGATCTGACGAAAGGAGTAGAACAGCTGACGGTGGGACAAAAAGAACTAGCGGACCAAGTGGAAAAGAACACTGCAATCATCGGGGGTTTAAAAGCAACACAAAAGGACATTAAAAATGAATTAATAGCGACACAAAAGGAATGTCAAATGGTACATGAGGGATTGACGAAGAGGTTGGAAGAGGTGACAGAAGTAATGGAGACGAAGGACCGGGAGGTAAGGACGCACATAGAAACGGTTAAAGTAGCAATGGAGGAAGAAATCGAGGGGGCGCACCGGGAGCTGAAAGAGGTAAAGGAAAAATTAGAGGAGGTGGAAGAAGGGGTGAGTGAAATTAAGAAGAGACGGAGGGAAGCTAAGAGGGAGATAAAGGAGGAAGTCATGGAATATGTACAAGGTCTGTGTTCAAATCATGATGCGGTGCTCACTAACCAAATAAAAAGTTTGCAGGTGGCAGAGGAGGTGCGACGAGGTACGGAGGTGAGTGGCAATGTATATGATGTGAGGAAAGCTTCAGTCGGCTTGGGGATTGGTTTGGATCCGGGTGTTCGTGAAAGGCCGTTGGTGAAGTGTGTGACAGGTCAGGTGTGCGAAAAAAGAGGTGTGCGAGAATGTCCGACCATGGGGTGTGTGAGGAAAAAGTGCACGCCGAGGAGTGAGTGTGCCGTCAGGAGTGAGCCGGTCGAAGCGCGTGTGCGAGGGGGTACATGGAAGCGCGGTGTGGTGAGTGTTACAGAGGATGTAACGAGAAAGTGTACGTCTGTGGTGAGTGTTACGGAGGAAGTAACGAGAGAGTGTACACCTGTGGTGAGTGTTACGGAGGAAGTAACGAGAGAGTGTACACCTGTGGTGAGTGTTACGGAGGAAGTAACGAGAGAGTGTACACCTGTGGTGAGTGTTACGGAGGAAGTAACGAGAGAGTGTACACCTGTGGTGAGTGTTACAGAGGATGTAACGGGAGGGTGTGCGCGAGAAAGGTGTGTAACGGACGGGTGCATGAGGAAAGAGTGTGCGGTCGAGAGTAAGGGTGAGTGCGCGACCGAGAGTGGAGGTGAGAGTAGTGAGAGTGAAACGGAGCGTGAGTTGGTTATGACAGGTGAGCGAGGATGTACACCTGGGATGGAAGGATGCACACCTGGAATGGTAGAGCGTGTGTGGGAAGGCACATTTGAGTTGGTAGTGAGACACGTGGTTGGGTGTGCGAATGAGAGCACACCTGTGATTGTCACAGAGGAGGTGACCGAGGAGGGGGCGCGAAGCGGTGTATTGGTGAGGTGTGCGAGCAACGAATGTGTGCCAAAGTGTTCGGTGGTCAGGTGTGTGACCAAGTCGGTGAGCGGAGTGAGTGTACCGAGGTGTGAAAGAAAAGGTACGAGGAGAATGGGAACGGCTGCATGTATGAGCAAGAAAGAGGTAGCGTATGCATGTAAGCCTGCAGGTGAAGCGTCGACGGTAACCGGGTTAAAGGTTAGGTCGACTTTTAGCCGGATCGGGCCCTCGGTGCGTGCCGGGCTTCGCGTGCCGCGAGAACCAGCGGAGATCCGAGCCACGGCGGGTTCGAAAGGACCGCCGTGCGCGATCCACGCTGGGCCTCGCGTGGAGCGGCCGCGTCCGGGCTCCACTAGGCGGAGCGGGCCGCCCGATAGGAAGGGTCGTCATGGCGACCACTTTCTATTGAGACGTGCCGGCAGGTCGAGATCGGGACATTGGATGGCTTCACGCCGAGGTGGTGCATGGGATCTCGGCCCGGGTAAGCCTCCGTCCCTGCCCCGAATGCGGGACGCATCCAGCCGCCAGCACAAAAGAATCCGCGTTCAGTGCTCGGCTGTACGAAGCCGGGCTGTAGATGTGAATTGGCGCACCGAGAGGATGTAATAAGTATACGGGTGATGGTGATAGTGATAGTGATTTAAAACGAAATTTAGAAAAGTGAATAGAATTGGCAGTAAATGGAAAATTTTTGAATTGCTGGATTTGGACGAGCGAAATTGGTAGTGAGAGACCCCCGATGTGGTGGGATGGCAAATCCACCATCCCTCACAGGTGGGGGCAAATGCGCAATAGATTATGGGGTTTATGGCAGTGAAAACGAGCCAGGGAGGGCTTGGATAATGATAGGGATCTAGCGAAGATGACCTTAGGTAACGATAAGGTTAGTTAGTGACTGATACCTGTAGTGGGGACGCAGGTAGGTTAGTGTGGTTGATAATGACGTGGGAGCGCAATAGTTTAAAGGGACGACTGGGAAGCGCAAGTTTCAGAGGGGAGAAGTTAGCTGAGATGATGCCGTGTGTGTGAGGATTGAACAGGTGAGAATTGAACAGGTGTGATTGCACAGGTGTGCAACTGAACAGGTGTGTGGAGCAGTGTATGAGGGAGTAGTGGTGATTGCGTGTTGTGTTGACCAAATGGTCCAGGAAGAAAGGAGGGTGCAGGTGGCACCAGGTATGATTGCACAGGTGTGCAACGACAGGTGAATGAAAGACAGGTGTATGGAATAAATGGTATGGAGTATTGGAATGGATGGTCGTGGAGTGAGTATGGTGGAAATTGTGGAGTGGAGTGGATGGCGCGAAGGTGTGAATGGGGGAAGAGTGGACCCCCATCACGGATACCCGGGGCGGGTAGAGTAAGTGTTAGGTAGAGGGTACAGGTAAATTGTGGTTTGGATATTGGCATCTGTGGTGCGGGTGACAGAATGGTATGTGGATGGGTGCGTTGGTGTTGTGGAAATGGCTGGGCGTGTAGCCTGTTAGTGTGTGTAGTTGGTTTGGGCACTCCACCACTGTAAGGATGTCGGCCAGGTGAGGCCGCAGGTGGGCTCTGGGAGCCGGTAGTAGTTGTTGTGGATGGGGCCCGAGGATCCGGAGGACGGACCCGGGTAGCCCAGTGCCAGAGGGCACCAGTGGGGTGACAGATCCAAGAGGGGTCTTCCCCAGTTAGTTAGGTTAGGGTGAGGAGCAGGTAAGCTCAGGTGGCAACTACAGTGGTGGAGGTGTGCAGGTGGGTAGACCTGCTGGGAGAGCTACACGTCGCAGCCCAGAAATTGTGCGAGGGCACCGGGAGATGAATCGGGGGAGTGAGACCCCAAATTGAGGAGCACCACAGTTTGGTCAATGGGAATTTGGTTATTAGAACCCATAGTGTAAGTTGGCCAATGGATTGGCAGGGAAAGACCCCGGGTAGTGTAAAGTGTGTTAAAGTCATTTAGAGGATAGTTAGGATGAAGGATCTCCTCGCACCATCTGCATCCACTCACCTGAGGTGACAGGTACTCCACACCATGCCATGTTTTGATTATTTTTTATGATGCAAATGTTTGGATTGTGAGACGCATCATGACGTGGGTGTGACGTTGTGCTTTGATGTTCCATCTCTGCCTCCTTATGAGGATTGATGATGAATTTGGTGATGGCAAATTTTGAAGTAAAGGGATTGTGGGGACGAATTTGGTATAGGGGAAATATGGGGAAGACGTGACAGTAGTGACGAATTTGTAAATGTGTAGATTTTTGTACATATGGGGTGAGAACAAGGGTAGGGTAGGTGACAGGGGGGTGACGTACGGTAGGGACGAGCTTTCTCACTTCGGCCTCCGTACGCATTTCACCTTGCATTGCCTTATTGACGTGTACCCTTGTGACCTTACCCCTCGCTCAATTGTCTTTCTTTTGTCTCCCACATGACCTGTGCGCCATTGGGTGCCGATGGGAGCGTGCGTGAGGTGGCCATTGTGCGCCCGAGATTCCCAGAACCAGCATGCATTGCGTTGATGTACCACTTTATGGACCGCTGTTCTGCGGCCAAGTACCACTTGATGGACCCCAGGTTCTGGGGCAGGGCACCTCTGTTGGAAACCGGCCATAGTGGCCAGGGAATCTTGCTTGCGGACCTCGGTAAGGTGGCACCTCTGCCAAACAGATGGACCACCCTTAGTTGGCCCCTGAGGCCCTAAATAAAAATGGACACAAGTTGTGCTTTTTATTATGTCCAAATAGGCCGCATGAAGCCAGAAGACGTCGGGAAGAACATCGGCCCAGCAGAGAAAGAGAAGACCACCACCAGTTCTTTTGTTGTGTTTATTATGAGCCATGGTGACCGCACCGGATGGTGCTTTTGGGTGCTTTGTGGTGTTTGGGTGCTTTTGGGTGCTTTGGTGGTATTGGTACTGGTGCATCGATGCAATGCGTGCTGTCTCCTCCCTCCCAACAGGAATTTCTTTCTCTTGTTCCCTAAAAAGAAAAAGAAAAAAACACACAGGTCCTGGGTTGCGTTGTAAATAAGAAATCACGTCATTGTAAATAATGCTCCCCACCGTAAATGTATAGTTTCAGAATAATTCCGTAATTCGGTTAGCTGTGGGCTTGAGTCTGTTAGACAGGATGCAATGCAATAGGGGGACATACTTATTTGTGTTTTAAAATTGTCACACTCAGGGTCAGGTTAATTGTAGAGGGAATTACACCTACATGTCACACTCAGTTAAGTCTAGTAGGCCCGAGGACGTGCCTGAAGAAAGGAGGGTGCAGTGTAACGATTTTGAGAAGTGTAACGGGTTTTGAGAAGTGTAACGGGTTTTGAGGAGTGTAACAATTTTGGAGGAAGGGTAACGGATGTGAAGAGTATGGTTTTGGTATGGTAACATCCTGGTAATGTAAATAATGGTCGCAGCCGTCCTCCTAATTAATTTCATAGAACATACACGCAGGTCACGATATATCTTTTAAATAGTGTATTTCCTTATTCCATGTAGGCTAAGTATGTGTTTTCCACTAGATTGACTTTGCATTGTATCAAACAAAATAAGCGTAGGCCCTTCCAATTTCCCCAAAACCTCCCTTCCAATTGCCTTCCGCATTTTGGCTGGTTTTCTTCAAACCACCATTGGCCACGAGGTAAGGTTGGGGAAGAAAGGCGTGTCTCCACCTCGTCATAAGAAGCAAGGAGTGAACCAGCCCTGACAGCCAATCAACACCGCGGTGAGTGACCCGGTAGGCGCGCCCTCGGAGTCGGCGGCTTGATTTCGCTGGAGGTGATAAAAGCGACTGCAGGGGACTGCTTTAGTGCAGATTGGAGATGACTGGAGAGGAGCAACGAGGCTGCACCAAAGAGAGGCCTTGAGAGATACGCTGGGGGATGACCTGGAAGAGGAGCGCAATCCACCGCAATACCTACCTGCCTGCCTGCATGCAATATCCCCTGCCGTTGGAGAGACGCGCTGAACGGAGGGAGACGGCTCCACCCCAGGAAGAGGAGCAGGTGTGCCGAGCCAGCGCGTGACGGCCGCGGATACGCGACGGAGGTTTTCCCGCCAAAACCGCGAGGGGTGCTGCGGCCTCCGACCTTGCCTTCCTCCACGCGTCCACCTCAGCTATTCCTTCCTGCAATATCCACCGTGTGAGTGTGAACGTCCTGTCCTACTCGTTTGTCTTGGGGATTAAGTAAATGAAATAGAATAAGTTAACAATGCACTGTGTGACTGCTCTTTTCCATCTATTGCTGTAAATAATATTGGTCGCTCTAAAATATTGCTTGTGTGTGTATAATAAATCTGTTCTTCCTCCGTATTCTTCTTCTTCTTTTTCATTCTCTTGCGATCGCTTTAGAGATTTCCCGATTGAATATCCGTGGGGCGATCTGGTCAACGTCGGGTGAAATCGGGTTTTAATCGGGGAGTAACTGTTCGGACGCGGTTAAATACACCACCGCTCGGTAAAATAACATCCAAAAGCCGCGTCTGTAACAATATATATACATACATATATATATATATACATACATATATATATATATATATATAGATATACATATATATATATATATATACATACATATATATATATATACATACATATATATATACATACATATATATATATATATATATATATATATATATATATATATATATATATATATATATATATATACATATATATATATATATATATACATATATATATATATATATACATATATATATATATATATACATATATATATATATATATATATATATATATATACATACATATATATATATATATATATACATACATATATATATATATATATATGTGAAGAATCAGCTCTTCGTTTGCAAAAGAAGTCCACAAATAGCCTGAAAAATGACGCAGTTTATTAAAGCCAACTTATACAGATCCGGAGGAGACAAGACATCTACAGCAAGCTACAGCAAGAACATGCCAAGTCAAGCCTTCCTGAAAACGCATTGATTCTCATTCACTTATATACGAATACGATTATCAGAAAATCTCCGAGAGAACGAAGCGACTGGCGAGAGTCCCTCCCACCGTTATCATTCGGGGGAGTCAGCCCTTCCTTATCATTTGGACCAATTGTTTCTCTGGGCTCCGAGAAAACAGAACTGTAACTCACAAAGAGGAGAGTGTATGCTTAGCCAAACAAACCCATATATTTTATGGGTTTGTGTACATGAGTAATCCAAAGCATGTTTATACAGAGTCATGCGTTGCTGAGATTAAAACAAAATATATATAGTTAACGATAGGTTCATGTCATTCTACTAGCATTACGCAAAAACAAGCGCATGTGGGCGTGGTTTTATGACCAGCCTCGAAAAAAGCACACGTATACAATTTGTTCAGCATGACCTCAGCGAGCCTCTCCTCATCCAAAACTAAAACGAAGCAAAAACCCTTTATTAACTTCATGAAAATAGCATTTTTAAACATCATATAAATCATAACACATTAGCACCCAACGTCTATAACTGAACTTTAGGCAATAACAAATCTACTACTTGACATTCCTTCCTCTTGTCTCGTCGAGACAAAGTATCTTAAGAGACAACGTGCCACATCGGGCTTTATTGAAAAATAATTGTGTAATGCGGGTATTGAAAAAAATAATTGTGTAATGCGGGTATCTCCCAAGGGCATATCGTGCGCCCAAAGCGCCTCGCCCGTGCATTTGGCGAACGTGTCGTGTGGTGCGTGCTCGGAGCCTGAGGGCTCAGAACATGAAAGTCCATTAACGTTTCGGATCCACAACGAAGAGGTCTGGTCCAGATGAGGTTCTGCTCCGCCAGAGGGCCCATCACCTCCCCTGCGGAACTTGCTCCCCCCACCCTTTGCAGACCCAGTCCTTGCAGATCTTCGAGGTTAATCAACGATCATGCCCATGAGGTCCCTCACGTGCTGCTGTTCTGGGGAATACATAATATTGTCAGTATCTTGTGTCTCAATTTCCTGGTCAGGGTACAGAGCGTAAAAATCCGATTCACTTGAAGCATTTGAACTTAATACATATGAAGCAAAGAGAGGAACTTCCTTTATGTCAAAGTCTCCCTTGGGCGCCTGGTCGGCTTGCGGGTCTAGGATATCCACGTCGGGTCCCTCGACCGCCAGACCCAGTGTCGCAATCAGATCCATAGTTGGGTTTAAAGGGGGCGTGCAGCTGTCAGCTTGTAATACATAAGCAGCGTTAGCCAGTACACGCAAGGGGTTTATAGCACAAGTATCACAGTCATCACATACACCGTTACAGGCAGCAGCCAGTTCCCACATGGGATCCACACAAGTATCACAGTTGCCACAAAATTCAATGCAATTTTCTGGAGCGCCGGTCGCAACTGCCTTGTTGAAGGACCCGTTCAGGTCGACGGCCTCAGTGGTCAGAGCCATAGTCGTTGTCGGCGGCTTTTTCACTTTCCATCCTGTAAAATACTTTCTCATACAGAGGAGGACTAGAGATTTCATTAGTGCCCCCCAAATTACTACCCCGATTATCACAGCCAGTGCGGTCAATAACCACTTCACTATGGTGCCCGTCCATCCCTGGAACCAGTCAGTGAGCCAGCTAAATGTATAAGAATTTTCGCGCGCGATCCGATCGATCGTCAGGGCGTGGCTAGTTTCCCTTAGTCTCACTTCTGCATCACCATTGTACGCATGTGAATTACCGTGTCCAATAGTATGTCATGAGCCGTAGCGGTGTCGTTTGCCACCTTTTCTAGGGCCAAAGCCAATTTGTCTATCCGGAAACTATCCATGACTGTGCCCGCTCCTGGGAAGAAGAAACCAAACACCTTTTCCCATAGACTCCCGTGTAGTTTAGTGGTTCCATCTTCGTTCATGACTGACCTCTTATAACGCCTGTCCAAGGACTTTGGGTCTCGCTCATCCAGTATCTCAACGTCAGGAAGAACTGAACCCAGATAACATGTGCCCCCCCAATTATTTGGTAAATAGGGGTAAGCCTTGTCGCCGCATATAAACATTGTCCCATGGGGTGGGACCAGGTGGGTGGATAAGCACTGGAGTCCCTTTACCACCCCATTAATCCTACTAACCCCCCTAGAGAATGTTATAGCCGTTATGTTGTGGTTGTGTTTATCTTGCAGTACTATTCGTAATGTAATCCCCGAGCTCCCTTGTCCCAGCTTCCCGGGGAGAGTGTAGGCGCATTCTGATTCTCCCATACGCAAGTGGCCGGAACCCTGGAGGCAGACCTTCCCTTTCTGTGGTTTGACCCAGACGGGGGCCGGCCTCTCGGCCACATGGGCAATCATTGACGGGCGATAATTAAATTGTCGATTGCAACTCTTGCCGTTGTCAACCCCTTCTCTTTCCAGCGTGGTGACTAAACATGGGGAATCGATAGGTTGTGAGCAGAGGTCATTGAGGGACAAGGGTAGCACTATCATGTGTATTCCTGTGGTGCCTGCTTGGGGAAAGCGCATGCACGACCAGCAGTGTGTCCTATTTTGAATTGTTGCCACTTCCCTGGCCACTTTCCAATATGTGTTTTCACCCTTCTTTGGGGCCTTATTCTGGGGTTGTGGCGTGAGTATGTATTCGATGCATCGTATGTAGTTCTTTTCGCCACCGGCCGCGCCAGGGGTCCAGACGCTGCACCGGACCTGCATAGTCATGCCTTTCTCTAGGCGTGTGCGTGTTTGTAGCTTAAAATCAGGGGTTCCCCATTGGTATCCTGGTTGGGCCAAGGTCTTAATGCTAGCTTGCCCGTCTTCCCGGAACTCTCGTTGCTTTTGTAGTACCATGCCAACGCGTCCAGGCCCTGCCGACAGTGCTAGCCAATTTATGTTCACCCAATTTGTGTGCAGGGCTTTCTGTTCGAAACATGGTAGTGATACTCTTTGTCCCCATGTTACGGTGAGGTGTCGGGTTTCGTTTTCGCATCTATTGGAATCGGAGTTTCCCCTAGCTGCTGTCGCTATCAATAGTATTGTACCTATGATTAGGCCCATCCTTACTGTGGTTGCAGTGGTGTAGTGTCTGGTGTTTGTATGGCCAACTTACAGTGCGTGGCGTGGATCCACGAGGTCTTGCCCTCGCAAAAGACTGCCGTTGGTGTAGTCAGCAACACCTGGACTGGTCCCTTCCACCTTGGTTCCAAGGCGTTCTTGCAGGTGAAGTGCTCCACGAACACCTGGTCTTTTTCCTCTGGTGGAACACCTGGTCCACAAGTCTCCTGGGAACGCCTGGTCCACAGGTCTCCACCCCATAGACTCAATTCATCCAATCCATAGCCCCATAGAACACCTTTTCTCCAATTTCCTAATCCACTTTTTTTCAAGTGGATCCAATTTTATCCAATATTCAATTTTTAAATTCAATCCCATTTAATCCAGTCCAATTCAAATTAAATTCAATCCTTCTCTCAGCATCCCATTACCTGTTTCCAACATCAATAAAAATAAAATTATAAAATTAATAAAAAATCAATCATCTCAACTCTCAAATCGAATCAAAAAATAAAAATAAACGAAAATTACTTCAGCGAGAGTTTCAACTAGAATTAACACAAACCAACCACCTTTAACCTCCATTAACACAAACACAAACCACCATTAACCTCGATTAATACAAACAAACCACCATTAACCTCCATGAACCTCCCCCTATTATTTATTTATACTTAAATACTCAAATTTTCACGAATAAACAAATAATAGAAATAACCTGGTCTACTTCCAATTTCAATTCTGGTCAGTTCTGGTGTCTGGTCACACACAATGTTTTCCTCACCCACTGTGATTCGCTCACAATAGATTCTCACTGTTATGTCTGAAATTAAGCTACCCTACTGGGTATTCGTGAAGGGGTCCATCTTTCCCAACCCCTTCCTTCACACCAGCCACTTCACGTTGTCCACCATACTCACTGAATTGTCATCAATTCTGAAATTCGTCTCATGAAAACACATCCCAGAGTCTAGTGTAACAGCCAGACAAACACATAGACATGCTGAAGACCCCAGGGTACCCATCAAACTAGCTTGTCCCCAGATCAACAACACAGCGAAACATGTAATTTTACTAAAATAATCACTTACTCATAACTAGCTGGATAACTAGCATAACTAGCTCAACACCTGGAACTCATAACTAATACTCATACCACTAATTACTCATAATAACTCATAATTACTTCTGTAATTACTCATGCCAATACTTACTCAAAATAATGTAATATCCCAATCTTCACCCCTTATGCAAATCGAAGCACCCCGGACAACCCACAACCAATATCAACCACTGTAGCCGCCTTCCCCTCCAGGCAGCCACACGCAGCCACATACATCTCCATCCACGTCACACAAGACAACAGCCAACGAGTGTGTCCACCACACAGAAACCTTTGGCAATGCAACAACCGAACTCCCAGACAACCAACAACAAAACCCAATCCATCTCCATGGCTCATCAAGCAGTTCCAACTTAATCCAGCTTCACATACCGATTTCCCCAAAAACTCGTGAAACTTCACCCCCATTCTGGAAAAACCCTGGACTAAACCCTGACACCCTAAATAACTTCAGACCCATCTCCAATCTACCCTTTCTGTCAAAAGTTTTGGAACGTGCTGTGGCCACTCAACTCAAACATCACCACTCTGCCAATAACCTGTATGAAACATCCCAATCCGGATTCTGCTCCAGCCACAGTACTGAAACTGCTCTCCTCAAAATCACCAGCGACCTTTTCTCTCCTCTGATGCCGGCAACCTCAACATTTTCATCCTCCTCACCTCAACGCCTCCTTTGACATCATCAATCACGCCATCCTCCTCACCCTGTTTAGACCAGCTTGTGCCTATTAAACCCAAATCAGTTCACTCCCAAACCCACAAGGACCACCTACTACTCTCAAATTATCCACTCTGGCTCCGGAATCCCAAAAGCACTCTTCTCTACAATAAACAAACTAAATAAACAAACTTTACAACGTGAACAAACTCCTCAGCGCCCTGGATACCGCCACCTGTCATTCAGAGTAGACAACAGCATCTCCTTTTTTTCAGGCTTTCAGCATCTCCTTTCTCCTTTCTGGCATCCAAATGAAATTCTGGCTTCAAATCAACTTCCTCGAACTTAACTATGATAAATCTAAATTAATCTTCGTTTGCCCACAACCACTCATAACTTTGCCCCCCCAAAAAACAAGTCACATTCTTTGTATATTGCCAACATTGTTCATCGTTTAAGTATCATCCAGAACTAAATTTTTATAAACCATCAACTTGTAGATGCATTTATTTATATCCCATTAACCCAAGAACTCTCAATTGCTTGGTTATATTTTAGTAATGTCATATATCCATATTTCTTTTCCAAATTGTTCCTGATATACACATTAATCCCATCTGTCTTTGTTTCCAGATGAACTCAAATCAGGAAATCAACACAAATCCTTATTACCTCCAATCAATTCAAAATTAAATCAACAATTCAAAACCAGATCGGATCAGCGATCAGAAATCACTTTTCCAATCAACACATTCCAAGCAACAATTCATTCAAAGACCAAGCTTAAAAACACAACTCTCATCTTACTGTGACAAATAAGCAACCAACCTACTTCACACTAAAACAAATAACTTTTCATCACCCCTTCCTTGATGGAAAAACTTGATGATTACACAAAGTTCCCGTTTACATTTTGTGACTCACAGCTCCTGCCTCCATGGAACAATGACGCCTGAGCACTCAATTAGCCCTCCCAGTACCAAAGACTTACAATCAGACCGACAGACAAACAAATAACAGAGGCCTGTCGCCAGCCCCAGCACAGGACATCACCTTTCCGGGCAGGTACAATATAATCCACAGCATCGAAATGCCAATTTCTATCCGGAGCCTCGCAAAGCCAAAATCCATGCATGCGTGCTCCATCATGCAACCCGATCTGTACTCGGTGCGCCCGGCGCCCCCTATAATCAGTGAGTTATAATAACCACAATATCTCTGGCACCCAACTCGTGATACCACAATTTAATCCACGTTACTTGCATCTCTTCATCCTCACAAATGTCCTCCATTTAACGTGACTCAAATCCATCTCAAATCCCCACAGCTCGATCGAACGTCACTGTGCTCGGCCCGGATAAATTAAACTCCAAGCGTACTGTACCTGACTCTCTGTCCACTAATTATGTACATGATTTTGGTTTTACCCACAATATAATGTCCCGATATTCTCCAGATTTAAGTCCTATATATCCTGTCGTTAAAGCAACACCCTGTAGACTGACTCCGCCTGTCGTTCTTCCAAGGTTAGTGAATTACCTCTGACCTTTCCCTTGCATATCTCGAACAAAGGTCAACTAAACTTTAAAAGGTCAAACTTCGAATTGGGGTAACCAGCGCTTTATTTTTCCGCAAATAATACAAGTCCGGCGTCATTCCCTGCAAGAACCACATCCAGACAGACAAATGACCCTTATTGAGGCTCTACATCGCAAAATGCTAGCTCCTACGAATCCAACAACCGTCACAATCCGTCCAGGGACTTCCGTACGTGCTCTACAATGCAGCACCTCTCTACCTGGTGCACACCTTTCGCACATCCTTCCTCGTTCGCACAACGCTTCATCAACACACCTCCTCGCGCCCACACCTTGGCACAAGCCACACCACATACCGACAGTTGAAACCTCAACCGTCCTCCTTCCTCGGATCAGCGTTCTGTTGAAACGTGACATTTCTGCTCAAATTATTGAATTTCCTATTTTAATAACTTGACCTTACCAGCATACTAAATTTGTGTCCGCATCGATCAACACAAATGCATCGATGCATCTTCCAGCCGCCACTCCGCACTGTACCTTACTGTATGAACAAGACTTCCTGTTGGAACTTGGCTCCGGAAATTAATTACTCTGTCTTGAAATCGTTTATTTTAGCCATCTTAAATAAATCCATCCATCTATCCATCTTATAAATCCATCTTAAATAAAAATCCATCTTATAAGTAACGTATTCGTCCTGTGACATTGCCTGGCATATATGTCGCAGCCGGCCACTATTCCGACATGGCTCGTCTGACATGAACGTCCGACATCCAGCAAAGTCGAAATGACCCACAATGCATTTGGGCACACATCCTCCTCTGAGAGTGGGCGAGTTATCGCCAGCACTCTGAGCAAATCTCATACAGCACACCCGTGACTCGCGGCTCGCTCGGCTCCTGTCTGAACACACAATAACCCTCTACCCAAACTTCCACGGAGCCGCACGGCGGAAACACAGGTTTGTACCACACTTTTAATTAAACGAACATTGCCAGGATTCTCGGATAGACGTTTAATTTCACAACACACATGACAAAAATCCGATTTAAATTCAGAGATCGCCGATCGACCTGGCACAACCATCTCAACGCGACGACGCCACGCCGCCCCCCGTCTTGGCGCGCACCCTCGTGCCTCCACACGAATCCCAACACTCCCTGCACGCCGCTCTATTCGCGTTCGCGGCGGGGTTTACCTCGCGTTGGGACATGCAGTCGGCTGTCATAAC
This sequence comes from Myxine glutinosa, assembly GCF_964187855.1. Taxonomy (NCBI): domain Eukaryota; kingdom Metazoa; phylum Chordata; class Myxini; order Myxiniformes; family Myxinidae; genus Myxine; species Myxine glutinosa. Next base: position 220,079,242 of record NC_136261.1, on the reverse strand, counting down.
AAAGTGCGAAAAGCTGTCATAACAAATCTGCGACCTGACATGTGAGCTGTCAGAACATTGAGCTGTCAGAACTCATCCCTAGCTAACAGGATCTCCGACGCTTGACCTCTCTGACCCAAAATGCACTATATGACACCAATTCCAAAGGTGAGCTGCCTCAGCGATACATCCCACACATACAATACACAATATCTGCCATTGAATGAACTCTTCGATTCAAGTAAAACACACATATTGATTCGAATTCTGCAACCATCTCCAAGAAACCGCTTCATATCAACAGTAGATCGACAAGGGCACTCCGGGTGCTTTCCTGACCCGATTTATATCAATTCGCTTCCCAAACAACTCCCAAACAGATGAAAATCCGGACTCAGTTCAGGACCTCGCCTGTTCTCTCGGATAGACGCTAAAATGGACATTCCCGGCCTGAATTTCCCCCAAGTCGAGCAGATCGCTTACAAAGTTTCACACCGAAACCCTCTGCTTTGCACATGACACACAGACAAACACATTGGCCAGACACACACGTCAATTAACATCCCAATATACATTCATTCCTCATTCATATACGAGTGAGTCTCCCATTCTTCGCGCGAAACTCAGATCGACTCAAATCATGCCTTTCTCCAGCCACTCCCAAACAATCTTTGCTCATTCATGTTACGTCTCTCATTCAAGGAAAAGGATTTTTGGGACTGGTTGGACGGGTTGAGGTGGAAAAAAGGAAGGCAGGGCGGGGTGTTGGGGTGTTGCCTAGAGCCCTGGGACTGAGCTCAGGTCTTGGGGGGGGTGGGGGTTGTTGCCTAGAGCCCCGGGACTGAGCTCAGGTCTTGGGGGGTTGGGGGGTCTTGGTCTGGTATCTGGTCCAGCGGCATCACTCGCTGATTTACTTGTTTAACTACCTCCTTAATTGTTTTGTCCTGAACTTTGCTTCCTGAACTTGCTTCCTTTGGCTCTGAAGCTTCAAATTCCTACAATGCAGCTCCTGCTTCAATTTTCAATATTTCAAAACCTAACCTGTCCTTCTCACCCTGTGGCCACCTGGCCCATTTCCTGTGAGCTTATTTATTTTCTCTTGTCCACCAGATCCTGGCCTGCTTTATCTGGACCTCTTGTCTAGAACTTAGTCTAGAGCTTCCTGGCTTGACCTCGTAGTTGTCACTACCTTCTTGTCAAACCTATGGTACCTGCGCATTTCCCTTTTCCTGGCCATGTCCCTTTGGCCTTCTAAGTTAGCCACAGCCCTTCGTTCCCTGGCATGCAATGGCATACCCCATCTTGTCTCTGGGCTGTTCCTTCCTGGAAAAATCTTGGCCACCTGGTTTCAACCTATATGGCTGTCCGACCTCATTTTCCCCTCCTGGTGCTAACTGTAACTTTAAGCTTACTGTTAAGTCCTTACTTGTATCCTTACTTGTTTATCCTGGCTTTAACAAAGCTACGTCATTCTGAGGCCTAAATGAGCCTTTACTTACAATTTCTGTTCGAGTGCAGACAGCGCGGAAGACAAGGAGACTAAGCCCGCGCGAGGGAGGAAGGTACGAATTTGGAATAATAGCCCTCTGATATAAAACAACTCCCACCTTTAATCAAATCAACGTGCCGGCGCCGGCCTCAGGTCAGCCTTCCTCCTGTCCCTCGGGCTCCGTTTCCCGTCCTCCGCGTCTGTTGACACCCCACTCCTGGTACCATCTGTGAAGAATCAGCTCTTCGTTTGCAAAAGAAGTCCACAAATAGCCTGAAAAATGACGCAGTTTATTAAAGCCAACTTATACAGATCCGGAGGAGACAAGACATCTACAGCAAGCTACAGCAAGAACATGCCAAGTCAAGCCTTCCTGAAAACGCATTGATTCTCATTCACTTATATACGAATACGATTATCAGAAAATCTCCGAGAGAACGAAGCGACTGGCGAGAGTCCCTCCCACCGTTATCATTCGGGGGAGTCAGCCCTTCCTTATCATTTGGACCAATTGTTTCTCTGGGCTCCGAGAAAACAGAACTGTAACTCACAAAGAGGAGAGTGTATGCTTAGCCAAACAAACCCATATATTTTATGGGTTTGTGTACATGAGTAATCCAAAGCATGTTTATACAGAGTCATGCGTTGCTGAGATTAAAACAAAATATATATAGTTAACGATAGGTTCATGTCATTCTACTAGCATTACGCAAAAACAAGCGCATGTGGGCGTGGTTTTATGACCAGCCTCGAAAAAAGCACACGTATACAATTTGTTCAGCATGACCTCAGCGAGCCTCTCCTCATCCAAAACTAAAACGAAGCAAAAACCCTTTATTAACTTCATGAAAATAGCATTTTTAAACATCATATAAATCATAACACATTAGCACCCAACGTCTATAACTGAACTTTAGGCAATAACAAATCTACTACTTGACATATATACATACATATATATATATATATATATACATACATATATATATATATATATATACATACATATATATATATATATATATACATATATATATATATATATATATATATATACATATATATATATATATATATATATACATACATATATATATATATATATATACATACATATATATATATATATATATATATATATACATACATATATATATATATATATATATATATATATATACATACATATATATATATATATATATATATATACATACATATATATATATATATATACATACATATATATATATATATATACATACATATATATATATATATATATATATATATATATATATATATATATATATATATATATATATATACATACATATATATACATACATATATATACATACATACATATATATACATACATATATATACATACATACATATATATACATACATATATATACATACATACATATATATACATACATATATATACATACATACATATATATATATATATATATATATATATATATATATATATATATATATATATATATATATATATATATATAAATATAATCATTATTAGGCATTATCATATAATTTTGAAGGCATTATCATTCAATGTTTTCAAAATAGTACAATTTGATGTGGGCAATCATTGATGTGGGAGGCATTAAAAGAGAGGCTGAGTAGGGTAGAGGATGATGTGGTTGAGCTTGAAAGTGGTTAGATGTCAATGAAAGCTAGTCTGTTGGGAGCCGTTGGTGAGGTATGTGGATGGACAAAAGGACCACCGAGGCACTCGGAAACATGGTTGTGGGATGATGAAGTTGGAACGAGGATTGACGAGAAGAGGAAGAAGTTCAAGGAGTGGCAGAAGGCGAAGGGTACGGGAGCAGAAACAGCAGAGCATGAAAGTTATAAGGCAGCCAGGAAGGCTGCAAAGAAAGAGGTAGCAAAGGCGCAGGAGGCATGTAGGAAAATGTTCGGAGAACGCTTGGATTCGGAAGAGGGTCAGAAAGCAGTATTCAGGATTGCAAAGCAGATATCGAAAGAGAGGTGTGATGTGATGGGGGTGAGTTGCTTGAAGGATGAAGTGGGACAAATCGTTGTCGACCCAGATGGAATTAAAGGAAGATGGAAAAGATATATGGAAATGCTGTTGAATACAGAGAATGAATGGGATGGCAACATAGAGAGTAACCCAGTTTTAGGACCGGCAGAGAAGATAACTGAGAAGGAAGTTGAGGAAGCGATAAAAGCAATGAAGAGTGGAAAAGCGGGAGGGCCGACGGGAGTTGTGGGAGATATGTTGAAGGCAGCAGGAAGTTGGGGTGTGAAGAGAATGACAGAGATCTGTAATCTGGTGGTGAAAGAAGGCCACATTCCAGTGGATTGGGAACTGAGTACCCTCGTCCCTCTATACAAGGGGAAAGGTGACCCTCTGGAGTGTGGCTCGTACCGAGCGATAAAGTTATTGGAGCATGGAATGAAGGTATTGGAAAGGGTGTTGGAGAGGAGGATAAGGAAGAAAGTGAAGATCGACGAAATGCAGTTTGGATTTATGCCAGGAAGAGGAACGACAGACGCGCTTTTTATTGTGAGGCAGTTGCAGGAGAAGTATATGGAGAAGAGGAAGAAGTTGTTTCTTGGGTAATTTGATCTGGAGAAAGCATTCGATAGGGTTCCACGCAAAGTATTGACATGGGCATTGAGGAAGTTAGGAGTGGAGGAATGGTTGATCAGAGTAGTGATGGCAATGTACAAAAGAGCTCGCACAGCTGTAAGGACGAAGGACGGTACCAGTGGTGAGTTTGAGGTGAAGGTGGGAGTGCATCAGGGGTCGGTACGAAGTCCACTACTATTTGTAGCTGTGATGGAGGTGCTGGCTCAGAACGTAAAGGAGGGTTTACCGTGGGAGTTGTTGTATGCAGATGATCTGGTGTTGATTGCGGAAAGTATGGATGGACTGAAGGAAAAGATGAACAAGTGGAAGGAATGTATGGAGACAAAAGGTCTGAAGGTGAATATCGGAAAGACGAAGGTGATGGCAAGTGGTAAAGCATGTGGTGAGGTGGAAAGAACTGGGAAGTGGCCGTGTGTTGTGTGCAGGAAGGGTGTCGGAGTGAACTCCATTCAATGTACAATGTGCGCTGAGTGGGTTCATCAAAAATGTAGTGGTCTGAGAGGGTCATTTACCAGTGTGGCAGCTACATTCAAATCTAAGGTGTGCACAGAGGGAGCTGCAGATGGAGGAAATGTTGAGTTGGATCTTGGAGACGGCGTGAAGCTGGAAGGTGTGAAAACATTTTGCTACCTCGGAGACATGCTGAATGGAGAAGGTGGATCAGACTCGGCAACGGTTGCTCGAGTGAGATGTGCATGGAAGAAGTTTCGGGAACTGAGTGGCGTGCTGTTGAGGAGGGGAGTGTCGCTGAAGCTGAAGGGAAAGGTGTATGCTGCATGTGTGAGAAGTGTTATGATTTATGGGAGCGAGACATGGGTAATGAACGTAGAGCAGCAACGAAGGCTGGAAAGGGTGGAAATGCGAATGATTCGATGGATGTGCGGAGTATCGTTGCGAGAGAGGAAGACAAATGATGAATTGCGAAAGATGATGGGAATATTGCCTGTGATTGATGCTGTGAAGAGGAACAGGTTGAGATGGTTTGGTCATGTGTTGAGGAAGGATGAAAGTGACTTGTTGAGAAGAGTGATGGAAATTAATGTAGAAGGAAGTAGAGGACGGGGAAGACCGAGAAAGACTTGGCTAAAGATGATGGAAGAAGAAATGCGGGCAAGGGGGTTAACAAGGAGAGATGCAGAAAATAGGGCAAAATGGAGAAGATTGTCATGGGGACCGCAAGGCTAACCCCCGCTCTAGCAGGGAAAATGGCCTTAAAATGCATGTTGTTGTGTGTTGTGATGTGGGCATCCTAGAAAACAAAATAAAACTTCATGCTGGCACAATAGGTTTGAGGATATTATCCCAATGTCATATACCATTTAAAGGTTCCCCGATTCACGTTGTGTTACATCTAACCTTTTGCACAATATACATGTGTATTTATGTTGTGGCAGGAAAAAAATGGAATGGCAGTATAGAGTAAGTCGTGGACCTGGTTTCTGATTTCAATTATAATTACAAATCTGACTCGAACAATATAAAGTGCATGATGGTTGAACTCGTTGAGATTCCAGAAAATTTTATTGATAGCCATTCTTACTTTTCTCCACCTCTTGCTATCCATAGCTTGGCAGCCTTACTCTTCTCCACATGGCTGTTGCTCTGACTGGCGCTAAAGCTTTGCTGATGAGCAAAAACCTGCTTTGTGCTGGAGCAAATCCAAATGCTCGTGGCAAGAATACGGTGATTATGATGAGACAAATTGTTATAAATATTCCAATTATATGAGGAATATGAATGCTAATATAACTAATAAATACTCTGAGGCTAATAACTAATAAATACTAACTTTCAAAGAGTAATAGCCTGTATTCCTGTAGGATGTGCCAAGTAATTATATTGTTGAGACAGGATTTCCAATATGATCACAGAGAGGGAAAAAAAATTTTGATTACATTATGAAACACCCTTGTATGAAGAGGAAGAAGAACCACCTTTAGAGGCCATTTTTCCCCACAGAGCAGGGGTTGGCCTTTTCTGGGCACCGTGATCCCCTTTTTGAAGCAATGTTTTACGGCCGGATGCCCTTCCTGCCGCCAACCCTGTTGGTCGCCCCTTGCAACACACAGGGAATTACCAGTAAACTGGTACTCAATTTGCGAACCTCAGAAGAGATGACAGGCCTGAGTCAACCCCCTGGCGTTAATTCAGCGATTGACCGGGATTTGAACCCAAGATCCTAGGATCCCAAGCTGGCACCCTAACCGCTAAGCCAACACCAGGCAACTGTATGCACTTGATTAAGTTGATTAAATTGATTAAATTGTATTCAGTTGGTCCTCGGGGTCGTTTGGGTCTTCTGGGTCCTTGGGGTATTTTGGGTCCTCGGTCTTTTAGGTTTTTTTAACCGGTGGACACAGTCATGTTCAAAGACTGCCCTTTAAAACCCAACTCAAATCCCTCCTAAAGCACTACTCAAAGCCTTTAAAACCTACCCTTATGAAGGGGGACAGACGTCACACAAATACATTTGTTTATTTACAATTTATAAAATTGATAACGATGCAATTCTAAATAACTATCAAACAACAAAAAACATACAAGATAAATCTTATGCACATTTTATCTGTAATATTTACTTTAATCTAATTTGTAGCCGTTTTATTTTACCATAATGCCATTCAGGATAAATTAAGTAGGGTACCAGTACATGTTGCTTCTCTTCTCGAGCCTGTCTCTTGAAGATCACTCAAACAATTGAACCCATCTAACTTTAATTCAAGTGCTGATATTGGATTTTTCTTTATCACTTGCACATTTGTGAATTATGATTGTTTGTTACAATCATGATGGTGTTATTTAATTTCCTGTACCAAAGAGGCAGTATATTTTTTCCAATGTCGACTGTAAAATATACTGGGGAGAGGAAGCCATCAAATATTATGTGCAGTTATTACAAGAGGGAGACATTGTGTTCATTTGATGACAAATCCTCAGTATTTATTTGGTTGTTTTGCTTCTGCATCCAATAATGCATTAAAACGAACTTCAATGAAAATTGGTGAAGCCAATGTTCACTGAAACAGGAGAAATAAAACAGGAAAAAAAAAAATAGCCCACCAGCGTCACCAGGGACAACGGACTTGCCAGGAACAATAACTACACACCCTTCTAAATCTTGCATTTCTTATGAGCCCAGACTTTTGTGCCTCAAAGTAAATGTGTGAACCAATTGTTGTGCAACTACCTGCTCAGTGTGAACAAAGCAGTTGCATTTTATTACCTCCGCCACTGAAGGTGGGCGGAGGTTATGTTTTCACCCGTGTATGTTTGTCTGCTTGTGAACAGGATATCTCAAAAAGTTGTGGAAAGATTTGGACAACATCTCCTGGAGAGGTTAGGTGTGTGACAAGGACGAATTGATTAGATTTTGCTGATCTGGATCCGGAAACGATATTTTTTTAATTTTCAAAATGATTCTTCACCATTGAGAGAAGGCGCCAAAACTATATATTGGAGAATATTTCAAAAGGTTTGGGATGACTTGGTTAGGTGACAAGAACAAGCTGATTCGATTTTGGTTCAAGTCCGAATCCAGATCTGGCTTATCGGTGGGATACAAAATATAAACTGTTCAGCCTGGTGGAGGTATGCGCTCTACCGAGTGCCGTTCCAGTTAAGAGATGCAACTTAAGGAGTCATTTAGTTGTGCATCTGATTGTTCAGGTGTGGATGCAGCTTTGCAGAAATAGGCCTTTGGTCCAGCATCTTAGCTAGATTCTCCTTGTGGATCTTCATTATATACACAAATAATTAAGTTAAGCACCCCTACACAACGAATTAAGGTAAGCACCCCCTAATATATATTCTTTGTGTATATGTATACATTGGCATATATTCTAAGGTATGTGAGATCAAATAATGATTGGTATGACATTAGCAATTATCCATTGATGAAATTGAGTGATCAAAGTGAAAAAAAGTGATTGGTTGAGTCAGTGATCCGATCACGTGGGTCCTACACACGTTATTGACGCAAAGATCGCTAGAGGTCTTCTCAGAACAATGACTGTACGTTAGAAAACATAAACGTCATCCACACTGTCCGTGATGGACCTATAGCTCCATACTTAAATTGAGGTGAAAATATGCCTAAAATTCCCAAAAAATTTCACCTTAAATTATTCAGAATAAAATATTGAAAACGGCATGATTGTTATGTTTTTATGTGACCATAATATCACTTCTCCAGAAAATATAGCAATATCATGGGTATATTACACTGTTTTGACGACAACAAACTTGTAATGTGCGAGGTTGTAAAAAAACGGGGGGGGTGCTTAACTTAATTCTTTGTGTATAGAATTTAGTACATACTCTATCTTAAGACAACCTTTCCAAAGTTTAAAATATCTACTACATAAGTTTCTCCATTGCTAATGAACCTCCAGGGAACCTACATGTAGACAACACAGATCTAAGAATGTGTATTTGAAATGCCATGCATGGGATATTGTAAAATAATGTTGAGTAAATAAAGGTTAATCAATATAAATTTAACCAAAGGAGGACTCGGAGTGTTTTTTTGTTTTTTTTAATACAGTACCACTTATGCCTACATCGTATAATTTTCATCAAAGGTGAAGCACATTTTTATACATACTTGCAATATTGTTGTGGTATCGGCATTGCCACACCATAAAGAAACTGATTTATTTCTGTTTTCTGCAGATCATACCTGAAGATGCTCCCACACCATTGCATATTGCTTGCCTGAGAGAATCTGACCCTGAGGTACTTAGATGTCAACATACTTAAATGTAGGTAGTATACTTAGTCATTACTGGAGAATACATGCAACAAAGATGGATGATGGGATAGAATGGTTCACACATGTGTGAATTAATATGTGTGCAATATAGGTAAATAGTAATTCAAATTTCTGTGAAAGTCAATTTAATATAACAATTACCTATAAGTATATAAAATAAATTAAGAAATTGAAAAAGTTTTATTTTTGTATACATATTATATCATGTGCTAGTAATATCCACATACCACAAATAAAATATGCAGGTAACAGTTCATGGATTTTTGTACACCAGTTACATTAATGCAGAATCCAAGAAACCACAATAAAAGTTACAAATTAGTGAAGATGTGATATTGGTTTTAATCAGCTTCTTCCCTTGCTTGAAAGTCCATGAGAGGGTTCAGAATGGCTAAGCAATAGACGAAAATTAAGTCAGTAGCTAAAATGAAATGTGACCAGGCCTGAACATCAACATCTCGTCCAGCACTGTATACAGAAGGCTGATTGTAGCAGGTCTTCATGGCAGAGTTGCAGCAGAAAACCCACTGCTGAGACCACAAAATAAGGTGAAAAGACCAAAGTTTGCAAGGCAACACCAAAATTGGGCAATTGAATGATAAATTGGGTACTCTGCTCTGGTGAATCGAAGTTTTAACTTTTTGGATCTAAGAGATGTCAGTTCATATATTGGGGTAGGAAAACTTCTCTGTAACTGGGATTTTAGGTGAAGGGAAACTTCTTAAATCAAGGGGATGCTAACAAATGAGAAGTAGGGGAGAGGCAGGTTAGTTGATACAGTAGGTTAGTTGATACAACCTTCCTCCTAGCCCTCAGAAATGAAACTTGTCTAAATGCTGCCCTCTGTTGTTAGCTAGTTGCATTACATCTCCTTGATAAGTAGGTCAAGAAGTTACAGACAAAGAAAGGGTGTGATTCTCCAAAAAAGGGTTAGGGTTAGTGATTCTCCAAAATTGGCTTGATCTCTGATCATCAATTTGGTTTCAGACCCGGTCACTCTACTCTGGACATGCTGCTTCTGCTGTCTCAACAATGGATGGAGGTCCTCAATGCCAAACAGGAAATCAGAGCTGTCTCCCTTGACATATCACGTGCCTTCGATACGGTCTGGCACCCAGCTCTGCTCACCAAACTCTCCTCCTATGGTATCCATGGAAATCTCCATGCATGGCTTGCGGACTTCCTCTCTGGTCGTAGTCAACGTGTGGCCCTGAATGGATTTCTCTCATCTCCCCTTCCCGTTCAGGCTGGAGTTCCCCAAGGCAGTGTGCTGGGCCCTGTGCTTTTTCTGGTCTTTATCAATGATCTCTCCGACTCTCTGGAAAATCCTCTGTATCTCTTTGCTGATGACTCCACTCTCTGCCGCTCCATTCCTCTTCCCTCAGATCGGCAGTCTGCAGCCTCCTCGCTCTCTGAAGACCTGGACAAAATCACAGACTGGTCAAACATGTGGAACATGTCTTTCAATCCTGACAAATCTCACACTCTTACTATGTCTCTCTGAAAAGATCGACTGGACAACCCTCCCATCTACTTTCTCAACAATCCTCTCCAAGAAGTTCTGTCGCTCAAGCTTTTGGGTCTCACCATCTGCCATGATCTTTCTTGGGAAAACCACATTTCCAAGCTGGCCTCCAAAGCCAGTCGCTGACTGGGCATCCTCCGTCGTGCGAAGTCCTTCCTAGGCACACCTGAGCTCCTCACCACATACAAGGCTTTCATCCGCAGCTCAATGGAATACTGTTCTCCCCTATGGGCTGGTGCTCCTGCCTCACACCTGGCTTGGCTTCACGCTGTTGAATCCAAAGCTTTCAGAATCATTGGAATCTCCCGCGATGAAGCTATCTCTGAGGGCCTTTCACTCACTCACCGCAGGCAGGTAGGTGGTCTTTCTGTCTTCTACCGACTCCTCTCCGGCCTTGCTCCCCCAGCTCTCTCTGTGCTCTGTCCCCCAAATATTCCTACAGGTCGCACAAGATCTGCCAGCCACCCTCTGATGGTTAAACTGCCGAAATCTCGGCTCTCTGCTCACCTTCACTCTTTCATTCCTCTTTTCTCCCGCCTCTGGAACAAACTCCCACACTCACTTCAATCACACTCCTCCCTCCAGGTCTTCAAAACAGCTGTTCACCACCATCTCTTATCTTCCCCCATCCAAAACCTTGATCTTTTCTACCCCCACTAATTCACCCCAGATCCACCTTGTTTGAAATTCCAACTTCTTTCCTGGAAGTCTTGGCAGTGTCCATATGTTTTATACCTCTCCCACCCCCCCCCCCCCCTTCCCATGCCTTCCCCCCAAAGCCCTCTCCCCCCCACAGTTCTCTCGATGTCTCCATGTCTCTCGGTCCCTGCTCTCAAATGTTGTGTTTGTGTCCTTCCCCCTCTCTCCCCATCTTGTCTACCGCTCCCGATGTTATTTGTTTTGTGTGTCTGTTTGTCTTTCTGTGTGATTAATGTTCGCTCTTTCACGAGCCTCGATCTTGTATACAAAAAAAAAAAAAAAAAAAAAAAAAAAAAAAACCTGATTTGTGTCCTCCTGAGTAAAAACGCCAACAAAAGGTAAGATCATTTATTGTGATAATACTACATAGATTTCACAGGAGTTCTCATTGGTTGATTATACCTTGTGAAAGTGGCTTTCAGCTTACGCTGCTTTGATTGCCAGGATAATACACATACGCATGTGGGCAACATGTTTTACAAAAAAACCCATGGATGGGTTAGATGATACAGTCTGAGTAGGTTAGTTGATACGCGTATCAAAGTTGATACATGACCTGTATCAACTAACCCATTCATTTTTTTTTTTACAAGACAATGCTGTAGCCATTTGTAACTGGGCTTCATACATCATAATATATGTAGGCCTATATAGCCTACACTGTACATCTTTAGAATATCAGAGTTGTGTCCATCTGAGTTGTGAATCTTGTTCCTTTCCTGATATTTGATGCTTGCCGATTCATTTGTTTGGCAGATCTTTTTTCTCTCTCTAACTTAACCTTTAGCCCAATTGTTACATATACTTTACATTACCCATGTATGCATAGCAGGTATACAACTGAACAAATAACAAACAGCTTTAATAAACAGTGCTCATTGACACTGAAAATACCATTAGTACAAATATTATACAGAAATGATGGTATGTAGCCTGGTTTGATGTGTATCTGTAATTATGTGCATACTAATTTGTTATCATTGGCAGAAATACCATGTAAATCGATGTATCATCTGACTCATTCACCATGTAAATCAATGTATCATCTAACCTACCAAGGTGTATCAACTAACCCACTTGGTCAGGTCAGATGATATGTTTGACAAACAGTTTTTTTATGAGCCACCATTCCAACTTTGATAATTAATGCAGCGGATCTGGCATGCTTCATAGATATGTACAAGACCCTGATATTTCTTTTGGACAATTCATGAATCCTGTCGAGCTAACAGTCTTCATTATAGGCCAACATAACTTATAAATAGCACCGCAAAACGGGCGTAACCCCTCAGCCCATGCATGGTGGAAACCAATTTCAAGATGGCTGCCGTGGTGGCCATATTGAAAATCGCAGCACACCCATTTTCGAAAGGAACCTTCCTCTAATCAACCCCAACACACACTGCATAAATGGATTTAATCGGACAAGCCGTTCTGCTTGAAATTGACGGAAACCAATTTCAAGATGGCTGCCGTGGAGGCCATATTGAAAATCGCAGCGCACCCATGAACCTTCCTCTACTCAACCCCAACACACACTGCAAAAATGGATTTAATCGGACAGGCCGTTCTGCTCGAAATTGACGGAAACCAAAAGTTGACGGGCGCCCGGATGGCTGCCGTGGCGGCCATATTGAAAATCGCAGCACGCCCATTTTCGAAAGGAACCTTCCTCTACTCAACTCCAACATACACTGCAAAAATGGATTTAATCTGACAAGCCGTTCTCCTTGAAATTGACGGAAACCAAAAGTTGACGGACGCCCGTGACGACAATACCCCTTAGCCCAATTTTGACTGAGGGGTGAAAAGTGTATCAACTAACCTGCCTCTCCGCTACAAGGAGATGCTGCAGCAACATGCAGTTCCTCATGGAAATTGTCTAATCAGAAAAGGATTTATTTTCTAACACAATTCTCCAAAACACACTTTCAACATAGTAAAACTGTATTTGGAGAACAAGGTGTGCTCCAAGTGTACAGCTGGTGTGCTCCAAGTGTTAGAATGGGGACCCCAGAGTCCAGGCATGAGTCCCATTGTGACATGGGTTTACCTGGAAATAGAGAAGAACAAGAGCAACCTAACCAACCTTACAGAACTGTGGAATGTACTCCAGGATATGTGGCACAATATTCATGTAAGAGTGTGTCTGTGTCAGTCATATACAGAAAGCATGGGTAAAGGAGCGATGGCACTCAAGAAGGCAAAGGGCAGACAAACAAATTTTGAAATTGAACTTTCAAATTGTCTGCCTCCTTTAAGACCAGGTCTGTCCCTTGTTAAGTCTGTCTCTGGAGTGTGCTCCCCTTTAATTCCCTCTCCTCAAATGGCACCACAGCCGCCTTTACTTGTGAGAAGGCTGAATGCCTCAATTCTGTGTTTGCTTCCAGATATTGTGTCCCCAGCCCCTCACTCTTGGTACCTTTCATTCACTGTCATACCCAACTGCTCCTGGACAACTGTCTCTTTTGCACCTGAGAAGGTGGAAGAGGTTCTTTCAACTCTAGTCTCTAACTCTGCTACTGGACTGGACAGCATTAGCTCATGTGTCCTAAAAACCTGCTATGCTGCTCTTGTACATCTTCTCTCTGCCCTTTTCACCCTTACTTGTGATTGGTCATCATTCATCTGCTTGGAAATCCGCCAAATCACTGCATTACATAAAAAGGTGCAAAAATGGATCCGCTCAACTACAGACCTATTCGCTAATCATCAGCATGGTCATCTAATCCATCACCACAGTTGATATTAAATGCTTCCTTTTCTCCAACAACCACATCGACTATCATCAATTTGGTTTCAGACTAGGTTACTCCATCTTCATGCATGACATGCTGCTTCTACTGAACCAACAATGGATGGAGGCCCTCAATACCAGACATGAGATCAAGGCCGTTTCGCTGGACATATCTCCTGCTTTTGATACAGTCTGGCATCCTGCCTCACTCTCCAAACTCTACCTATGGCATCTAAGGCCAACTCCACACATGGCTTACCGACTTCCTCTACTGTTGAAGCCAACATGTAGCTCTCAACGGAATCCTTTCATTTGCTCTCCCTGTCAAAGCTGGAGTGCCGCAAGACCGTGTTCTAGGCCCAGTCCTATTCCTGATCTTCATAAATTATCTCTCCAACTATGTGAAAAGTCCTCTTTATCGATTTGCTGATGACTCAAACCTCTGCCTTAACATCCCTCATCTTTCAGATAGGCAGGCTGCAGCCTATTCCGTCTCTTCAGACCTTAAAAAAAAATCACAAGCTGGTCTTGAAATATGTCTTTCAATCCTGACATATCTCTCACTCTCACTTTCTCTCTTCAATAGCACTGGCTGACAAACCCTTCCATCTACTTTCTTGACGATCCTCTTGAGGAAGTTCAGTCATTCAAACTCCTTGGACTCACTATCAGCCATGATCTTTCTTGTGCAAACTACATTTCAAAGTAGGCCTCTAAAGCGAGCCTCCGACTAGGCATCCTTCATCATACAAAGTCCTTTCTTGGCACACCTTAACTACTATCCACCTACAAAACCTTCATCTCTCCCCTTTGGGCTGGCTTCGCTGCCTCACATCTTGCTCAGATTGACGCCATAGAAACCAAGACCTTCAAGATCATTGGAACCTCCCACATTGAAGCTGAGTTTATGCGCTTATCACTTTACCATCACAGACATGACGTTTGTCTCTGTCTTCTATCGCCTCCTTTCTATTCTTGCACCCTTTACTGTTTCCACGCTTTGGCTCCCTGCCCTCACCATCCTCGGGTTTCTACAGGGCTCACACAATCTACCATCAACCCCCTTTTGGTGAAACTACCTAAATACTGGATTACTGCTTACCTCCACTCATTTGTTCCTGTTTTTCCCCCACGAGGAAATCAACTACCACATCCATCGGCGACGCCTCTTCGCGGTGGTTGTATCCCCCTCCTCCCCCCAAAACACAAGCCGGGGGCCAAATCTTTCCCCTTTCTTTCCTGCTGCCTGGATTTGCCAGGGCAGCGCGGTAACAGTCAGTCCCTGCTACATGGACTGGCCCTTTCCTTCATGGCTCTGTCTCTTTTCTCTCTCCCTCTCTTTCTTTCTATTTCTTTCTCTCTCTCTCTCCCTCTTTCTCTCTAAACCTGTTGTGGCCCTGACTTTGTGAAGGTGGGGGTACACCATCCTGGAGGTGGGTGATCTCTGGGTCGCTCCTGCAAAATTGATCGGCTGTCTCTGTGCCACGGGCTTGTTCGAGAGAACTGCCAGGGCTATACAACAACACCAGTAACAACTACCACATCCTCTTCAATCTCATTCTTCCATCCAGGTCTTCAAGACAGCTGTGCACCACCATCTCAAGTTTGCGGTTCATGAGGATTTTCCAGAACGTAACCCCCGCGAATGGCAAGGCCCTCCTTGTATATACCTGACCACTGTGTGGGGTATCCTGTTCTATGAATTCTCTAGTTGCCATAGTTTTGAGATGAGTTGAAGTACCATTTTGCTTGAATAACTGGACCTGCTCTGTTGGTTTTGTCAAGGCAGTGAACAGTCTTGGCAATCATGACATGCACACATGTAATGCAATCAATTAATATTCTCAACCAAATGTTAATGGGGGCCTAGTAACCACTGTGGGAAGGTGATGTGACATTTCAGGTGTAATCCCTTCTTCAAAGCAAAAGAGAGCCTTTGTTTTTTGATGACTAACTCTAGTCTGTATAAAGACATGTTTTACATTTAATGTTCGTCTGCATCTGTAGTTCATCAACTTCATGTTTGGTAGTAACTTTAATCTGAACCTCGAGCAATTAGGGTTTTAGGATTGCAATATAAGAGGTTACAAACCGACTTAACAATAACATTACTTTTAAACAGATTACTCGTGACATTGTATGCCTGCTAATGGAACATGGAGCCAACCCAAAAGATCTCTGGCAAGGGTACTCACCCCTGACACTGACAATCATCACTGGCAATGACCTCGTAAGTTTATCGCTATAATTTTAAAAATTCCAATATGATCTTTATAGAGCGTTTTGCCTTTTCGTTGTTTATCAATTACTGCACTGCATTTTCATTTTTAGTCAATAAATCACCATCTTACACCACCTATAGTTCAACTTTCATTGTTTATTTCAGGCTTGCTTGGAGTTATTGGAAGAGAGAGCCAGCATCAATATCATCCTCAATGAAGATTGGGAGACAGTACTCTGTGCAGCAATTTACCCAGGAAATGAAAACATTCGCAAACCAAAAGCTCAAAAGGCACTGGTGAGAACATTTTTTAATTTGGTTGGTCTACAACAGTACTTTGGTTATTCAGTACCAGGAATATTGCTGGGAAATTGGAAACCATTGAAGGTGACAATATTGATTACATCAATATTCACTCCCAAACCTCCCCCGCTCTCGCCCTCATCCCCTTCACTTGTACCTTTCCATCTTGTCATCTATTTCCTATAGTACCCCTCCTTCATTAAAGCAACCGACACGACAGTCTCAATCACTGGTATTTCCTCAAAATTAGAAAATCAACGAGTTTCCCTTATAACTTGATAACATCCTCCTTAAAAGCAAGGGAAAAGGTGATTATCAATGGCAAGGATGGATGAATATCTATAATAATAATAAAAGGTTGTGTGTGTGTGTGTGTGTGTGTGTGTGTGTGTGTGTGTGTGTGTGTGTGTGTGTGTGTGTGTGTGTGTGTGTGTGTGTGTGTGTGTGTGTGTGTGTGTGTGTGTGTGTGTGTGTGTGTGTGTGTGTGTGTTCATGTGTCCTCTATATTTCCAAAACCATGAAACCTAATTTTTGCATGCATACTTATCAAACTCCAATAGAGTGCATGAATGAAAACTGGGTGCTTGGGTTTGTTTAAACACCCCTTTTGAAGATGACTAACAGGATGCTCATAACAAAAAACAAAAATAAGCCTTACCAAAATGGCAGTGCACCATCTGTCACATCGCTGGGTCCTTACACCACCATTTTAATTTTGGTATATTCAAACGTGCCTTGGCCTAGAAACACTATCTACTCTTACGAACTAATTAAATCATATAATCCAAATCTGGATTCAGATTTGAGGATGTGATTCCATATACAAAACAAGATGGCCCCCATACCTCATGGCCTATGATGTCATAATTATCACTAAAAATGTACACTAGTACACATAATATGGTGAACATTTTATGTGAATCACACCAATGGTTGCCGAGAAAATGAATAAAATAACTTAAACAAGATGGTGCCAGTACCACATGACCTATGACGTCATAATTATCACGAAAAAAGTTCTGCAAGAGCAGACACATACTATGGTGAAACTTTTGCATCAATCGGACCAACGATTGCTGAGAAAATGATTTTTTTTTAATGCAGACATGTATGTATGTACGACGTTACGAGAAAAAATGTGCAACAAGAAAAAAAACAGGAGTGATGTACGTACAGTCATGGCCAAAAATATTGGCACCCTTGCACTTTTTTCAAATGACTCAATTTTCTCTAAAAATAAGTTTAAATTGACGAAAGTATTTGGTCTCCAGAATTCTTTATTTTACTGTTACAATTACAGAACATTTGTTTTTGATTCAGAACTTAATATATCCTTTTAAATCAGAAAATAAAAAGAAATGCCATTGACAAAACTATTGACACCCTCGACTTAATATTTGGTAGCACAGCCTTTGGACAAAATAAATGCAGTCAAGTGCTTCCTATAGCCATGAATGAGCTTCCTACATCTCTCTACTGGCAGTTTGGCCCACTCATCTTGTGCGAACTGTTCCAATTCTCCCAGATTTGTAGGGTGCCTTCTCCCAACTGCTGTTTTCAGATCTCCCCACAGGTGTTCAATGGGATTTAGATCTGGACTCATTACTGGCCACTTCAGAACAGTCCAGCGTTTTGTCTTGAACCATTCCTGGGTGCTTTTTAAAGTGTGTTTGGGGTCATTGTCCTGCTGCAAGATCGATGACCTTCGACGGAGCCCCAGCTTTCTGACACTGGGTTGAACATTGCGCTCCAAATTGCATTGGTAATCTCCTGATTTCATCATGCCATGCACACATCCAAGGCACCCAGTGCCAGAGGCAGCACAGCAACCCCAAAACATCACTGAACCTCCTCCATGTTTGACTGTAAGGAAGGTGTTCTTTTCTTTGAAGGCTTCATTTTGTTTTCTGTAAACATAGAGATGATGTGCTTTACCAAAAAAAACTAAATTGGTGTCATCTGTGCACAGGACATTCTCCCAGAAGGATTTTGGCTTGTTCAGGTGTGTTTTGGCACACTCCAGTCAGGGTTTCTTAGCAGTGGGGTCCTCCTGGGTCTCCTACCATAGAACCCCCTTTCATTGAGTTCGCGACGGATGGTGGGAGTTGAAACCGTCGTACCTTGTGTCTGAAGGTCAGCTTGAATCTGTTTGGCAGTTGATCGAGGTGCTTTCTCCACCATTCAAACAATCCTTCTCTGCAATCTTCGATCAAGTTTTCTCTTGTGGCCACATCGAGGGAGGTTAGCTACAGTGCCATGGGCCTTAAACTTCCTGATAATATTGCGTACAGTGGGCACAGGAACATCAAGGTCTCTGGAGATGGATTTGTAGCCTGGAGATTGTCCTTGCTTGGCTACAATATTGTGTCTGACCTCCTCAGACAATTCTCTGGTTTTCTTTCTTTTCTCCATGCTTATTGCGGTACACAGTGACACAAAACAGCAGAATGACTCCTTTTCTCTATTCAAACTGGTTGAATGAGTGATTTTTATATTTCAGGCACCTGCCACTCACCACAGGTGAATTCAATTCCAGAGTAAAGGAGAATCACCTGCTTGAAATCTAATTATTTCTAACAACTTCTAAAAGGTGCCAATAATATTGTCTGGGCCATTTTAGGATTTCTGTGTGGTATAAGCTAAGATTTAGTAATTTTAAAGCTTTTTTTTGCTTTGTTCCACTGCAAACCGAATATATACATTTGTGGATGCCAAAATATTTTTTAATTTCAACAAAATTTTGGAAGAAATGGTGCATTATTTGAAAAAAGTGCAAGGGTGCCAATACTTTTGGCCACGACTGTATGCACCATCAAGTCCGTAGCCGATGAAGACCAGCCTTGGACAGATAGCCGAACGTTGCTTTAACTTTGAGGTATATTTCGAAACTTGGTGGGATTATCTTTGGCGCGCGCAGGGAAGGCCCGAAGCCTTATCTGATCTGACGGCTGCCACAGTGCCACAGGGTTTTTATTACTCGACCCACAAACACAAAAACTGGGCAAGCAAAATCCACAATACAAGAATGTAATTCAAAACTAAAGGTTTGAATGAAAATAATCGTGAAGCAATTAAACTGAATGTGAGGTAAAAACTATTTCTTAATTTGAGACATCTCCACTCAGATTCGTATACAAATAAGGGGAAAACGAAAGTAAAAATAAATGATGTTTCTGCCGGCTGCCATTCAACTCTCAATGAGGAGGCTTGGCGTTCGTTGCCTCCAAACCACCGCGTGGGAAGCGCACAAACTGGCGTGGAGTCGCGCTCCTGAACGTCCCAACGTGAGGTACTTCTCGTGATGCCGACTGCCCCGAACCTGTCTTGTTCCGTCTTTTTCCAAGAGCGCACACGAGTCACGCGGCCGCCTGTCACGAAGTCTAGCACAAAAGAGAGCCAAAAAATGTGCCTGCGCCACGCAGCCCAGGACCAAGAGAGAGAGAGAGATGGGGGGGGGGGGGGGGAGGGGAAGGGTGCATCATCCTCTGTCCCTCGCTGATGTCACTCCCCAACCAATACTGACGTCCTATTACATCATCCCATGGCTCCTTAACCAGTCACGAAGCTCGGGGCGTTCGCTCGGGGTTTCTTCGTCACGAGTCCTTGGAGGCAGAGTCCAGCTGTCCATTGGGAATGTTCAGATGATGTCGGCGGTCGTGGGGCGGGGTTTACTTGCCTGATCGTAATGTGCTGGGTACTGTCTGTTGTTGTTGTAACCGTCCGTTGTTGTAACACTTGCTTGGCTGGCCGAGTTTTGATGAAATGAAACAGAAGGGAAAAATCACAGGGGCAATTAGACACTGGGGATTATCCTTAAGCCCTACCTAATTAGCATAGCTCCACCCCTCGTATGGAGACACATATACGATCATATTCTATACAGATTCCCTACTTGGTTACATCGAGGTGGGCTTCTTCTTCGCGTCACACAGTCCATGCTAAACTATACAATCCTGACATCACTAAGGTATTTCATCACCTACCCCCACAAACATAACAGTATGTATGCAACCAATCGCTTAACCCCGCTTTTCACGAGCGCAGGATAATAAGTATTGAAATCTGAAAAACTTAAGACATGAGCGATTCTTACAATGAAGTGTATATCACAGATTAATTGAAGCATATAATCAAAAGCTGGATTTCGTTCTGAGGATCGGATCCCACATACTAAATAAGTATCAAAATCTGGAGTGAAATCTGAAAAACTTAAGACATTAGAGATTCTTATAACGAAGTGCATTTATGTAAGCAAGGCTGTCATGCTGCCTTCTACACTATCATTTTAATTCGCGCATCCATAGGATAGGGTGTTTTTTTTCAAGTTGCAAAATGCTTCAAGTTTAACTTTATTTCCAATAGTCATAATTTCATTATTTGGATTGAAAACAAACAGAATATGGAGAAACAGTGTAAACAAAGCATTAACGCTTATTCCTCTTCTTCAAAGCATGATGGAGAACTCAGCTACGAATGAGATTGGAAAAACATCAACATAAACTTTCATTTTTGGCAAAATACACTGCCCAGATATTCTTCAAACTCGGAAAACATTACAGTTTAACTCTCCTTCTCATAATTCTTCTTATTCTTCAAACTTTGAACCGCTGTTATGTCTGGGCTCGTGGTGAATATAGAGCCTTGCGGCTCTGAAAACTCCTTAAAACTCGAAAAAAAGGTGAAGAAGATCCCTCCTTCTCCATATTCAGTGAAGCGATGGGTGGAATATTCTAGCAACGGGCGGTATTTTGAGAAAGACCTGCGGTGCCGGCCCCATGGTGTTCACACGTCGGATTAACAATGGTGCCTAAGGAGCAGAGGCCCGGGGGTATGTTCTCCCTCCCTATCCTCCTGTTCCACCCTCAACCTCCCTCCTGTTATATCCCACCGTCGTCCTGCTCCCTCCTGCTTCCCACTCCCCGTCCTTCTGCTCCCCCCGCCCCATCTTCCTGTTACCTCCTGTTCTCCCTCTGCCCCCATAGTCACCCCACCCCCCCCCCCCCCCCTCAACTCCTGCTCTCCCCTCCCTGTCCTGCTCCTTCCTGCTGTCCCTACTTCCTGACCCCCTGCTCCCTCCTGCTCTCCCCCGGCCCCGTCCTCCTGCTCCGCCCTTCCCGTCTCACAACACACACACACACACACACGCACACACACAACCAACCAACAAACAGGACCATCCAACCAGACCGTTGGGTGCCTGCAACTCAGCTGTGTCCACAGCTACTTCTTTCTCACCACTACCTCTTCTCACCCTTTACCCCCTCTCATTTCTTAGCGTGGCGAGATCCATGTATAGTTTACAAGTGCGAAGTAATTGCTTTAAGCCATCGAAGGGCAGGTATGTCGCATAGAGGTCATTGGAATGCTATACAGTACCTTCAGAAAGTATTCACACCCCCTTGACTTTTTTACATTTTATTGTGTTGCAGCCTGAATTTACAATGGATTAAATTTACATTTTTTTTGTCACTGATCCACACATGTCAAAGTGAATTTTTTTTTTTTTGAAATTTTTACAAGTTAATTAAAAATGAAAAGCTGAAATGTCTTGGGTCAATAAGTATTCCACCCATTTGCTATGACACTCCAAATTGAGCTCATGTGCATTCAATTTCCTTTAATCATCCTTGAGATGTCTCGACAACTTGACTGGAGTGCACCTGTGGCCATTTTAATTGATTGGAAATGACTTAGAAACAGACCTTTCTGTATAAGGTCCCACAGTTGACAGTGCATGTTAGAACAGAAACTCTACCATGAAGTCCATTAAACTGTCTGTAGAACTCCGAGATAGAATTTTGAGGCAGCATAGATCTGGGGAAGGGTATAAAACAATTTCTAGTGTGTTGAAAGTTCCCAAGAGCACAATGAGCTCCATCACTAAGAAATGGAAAGGATATGGCACTACCCAGACTCTTCCTTGAGATGGCAATCTGACCAAACTGAGCAACTGGGCAAGAAGGACTTTGGTCAGGGAGGTCACCAAGAACCTAACGACCACTCTGACAGAACTACGGCTGAGATAGGAGAACCTGCCACAAGGCCAACAGTCTCTGCAGCAATTCACACATCTAGGCTTTATGGGACAGTTTCCAGATGAAGGCCATTCATGAGAAAAGGCACATGTCAGCACACATGGAGTTTGCAAAAATGCACGTGAAAGAGTCAGAGCATGAGGCAAAACATTATGTGGTCTGATGAGACGAAAATTGAACTGTTTGGCCTGAATGCAAAGCTCTACATCTGGCGGAAACAAAGCACAGCTCATCACCCATCTAACACCATCCCTACCGTGAATCATAGAGGTGGCAGCATCATGCTATGGGGATGCTTTTAGCAGCAAAGACTGGGAGATTTGTAAGGATAGAGGGAACAATGAATGGAGGCAAATACAGAGAAATCCTGGAGGAGAACCTGCTTTAGAGTGAAAAAGACCTTGGACTGCAGTGACCTTAGACTGAGTGCCATTGACCCAAAGTTGATTGGCCTCCGACGATAGGGTGCGGCTCGTAACGTTGGTTCGCTTGGTCAATTAACATCTGCCGAGTAGCCGCCGGCACAGTTCCCTATCTGCTTCAGTCATCTCACAGGTACGGTAATGCAACCCTGGGCGTGAATATCCGGCCATAAGTGAGTCGGCATCGGTGGTGTTTTTATAGATGCCTCAAACTCTCAGGGTTATCTGAGAGCAGCGAGGTCCCCGTCACAATATTATGAATTCCCTTATCCGGAGCTTAGACACAGGAAGAGGGCATTGGCCCCATGAAAGCTTGCATTATTATTACTTAACCTATGGTTATTTGTCCACAATCTATCCTTTTTATAAATGCCAAGCATCAAGCAAGGAAGCATCACGTACCATATTTAAAGTCTTTGGTATGATTCGGCCAGGATTTGAACTGCCAACCTCCCACTCAGAGTGGAAGCTATATCATGAGGCTTCTTCCCGAAAATGTTGTTTTGTGTGTTATGCATTACATATACACACAGGCGCACACTCTATGACAAAATGCAATGCTCGTTTTATAATGTCATATGGATTATGCAGTTAATTTAGGTCAGTACTACTAGAAGTGACCAGATCATCAAGATTTTACTTCCTGCTTTTTCTTCAATCGGTGCCGGAGGTGCAGATCATTATAGATGGAAAATCATACCAAATGTACCAACTAACATGAGGTGTATATATATGTCTATCTGTCTCCAAGCTGGAACACCTGTTGCTGAGCGGGGCCAATGTCTTATCACCCATAAAATTGCATGAAAGAAAACGCCGCTTCACAGGCACCATCGTCGACTATGCAAACAGAAAATTCCAACAGGTCAATTTCTGCATGAAATAAGGTTATATTCCATGTACAAAGAAAAAATCATGGTGGCATCTGTCAGTAGCATTTCATTTTGTAAGTAATATGGAGGAGTTTCACACAATCAAGCTTGAACAAGCATTTATAAGGAAACCAAGACATGAAAATTTATAATTTAGTTAATAATGCTAAACTTCAAGTTCTTGCGACGTCTTTTGTGTGCATAATAGATTTTCTCTCTACCAAGTAAGGTTTTTATTTAATGAAGTTCTTGGCTTTTGCTTGGTTTACCTCCACCCACCTTTGCAGAACCGACAAACTTCACAGTCTCCGTACCAAGCAATCTCAGCAAGAGATCGATTGATTTCTCAGTGTCGTCGAGACATGCTCAAAATGTTGATTGATGGACTGCAACAGGCACTGATGAGACGCCAAGCAGAAAGTGGTAAGACTGTGATTTATTTTATTTTTCATACAGCTTTCCTCTTGTTTGCATCAATGGCAAGTAGAGCACGACTGGGCCGCTGTTGCAGCCCTCTGTCGGTTAGAGCAGGAATTTGTAATTTGTTCATTGTGATGGCGATAACTCATCTACTCTTCATGAAAGACAGTGGGATCTTTAACGTTCATCAACTAATGATGGCATATGGGACAGCCAGTTTAACATCCATCGGAGGGGTGGCACACACATTCATGCCTCACCCTGCCTGGTAAACACCGGGATAACATTTTATAGCTGGGTCAAGATTCAAATCCAGACTAGATTCCAACAAATCCAGACAGAGGCGAGTGTGTGTGCCTCTCGGGCTCTCGGCTATTATGCTAGTCATGAACATGTTCTGAACAGCTTTCATGTCCTATGCATCATTCTAAGTACATTTGTGTTCGTTGATGTGTCCATGCTTTCATTATGCATTCAGGTTTTGAAAATGTATGGTGTTGTTCAGTTAGACTAAGTTAATGGTAAGAATGGGGTTCAAACATAGAAGATCAACAAATTAACTAGCAGGGACCCACTGAACATACATGCAATGTAAAATGTGATTTCAAGCCCTCAACTCACACACTCCCTCACAAACCCTAAGTTATCAACCTCCACCGACCAACCCCAAGTCCTCAACTCACACTCCCCCTCACAAACCCTAAGTTATCAACCTCCCCCTACCAAACCCAAGTCCTCAACTCACACTCCCCCTCACAAACGCTAAGTTATCAACCTCTACCTACCAACCCCAAGTCCTCAACTCACAATCCCCCTCACAAACCCCAAGTTATCAACCTCCACCTACCAACCCCAAGTCCTCAACTCACACTCCCCCTCACAAACCCTAAGTTATCAACCTCCACCTACCAACCCCAAGTCCTGAACTCACACTCCCCCTCATGAACCCAAAGTTATCAACCTCCACCTACCAACCCCAAGTCCTCAACTCACAATCCCCCTCACAAACCCAAAGTTATCAACCTCCACCTACCAACCCCAAGTCCTCAACTCACAAGCCCCCTCACAAAACCTAAGTTATCAACCTCCACCTACCAAACCCATGTCCTCAACCTCCTCCCAACTCTGAGGCTTCAATCCCAATCCCAACCCCACTACAAGCCTTCAAATCCCCGCTCCATTCCCCACAACTCAATCCACCTCCCATCGAACAGAGCAACCACGATCAAATCAGCAACAGCAGGACTCCTCCATGTCATGGCCCATCACGTCACCTGTCCAACTCATTATCGCATGAGATATGCAGAAACCCTTTGGAATTGCAACTCTCAAGTGACCATTTGCAGCCAAATTGTGCCAATAAACGACCCTAAACGAATTATCTAATTCCTGATGCACAAGTATGTCGCCAATTTACATCGGTGTCTACTTGCGTCGTTTTGATAGAACGTCGTTGACATACAGTGCATTCAGAAAGTATTCAGACCCCTTCACTTTTTTCACATTTTGTCATGTTGCAGCCTTATGCTGAAATCGTTTAAATTAATTTTTTCCCTCATCAATCTACACTCAATACCCCATAATGACAAAGAGAAAACAGGATTTTAGAAAGTTTTGCAAATTTATTAAAAAGAAAAAACTGAAATATCACATTGACATAAGTATTCAGACCCTTTGCTCTGACACTTGAAATTTAGCTCAGGTGCCTCCCATTTCTCTTGATCATCTTTGAGATGTTTCTACACCTTGATTGGAGTCCACCTGTGGTAAATTCAATTGATTGGACATGATTTGGAAAGGCACACGCCTGTCTATGTAAGGTCTCACAGCTGACAATGCATATCAGAGCAAAAACCAAGCCATGAGGTCGAAGGAACTGCCTGCAGAGCTCAGAGACAGGATTGTGTCGAGGCACAGACTCCAATGAAGGTGTAGAAACATCTCAAAGATGATCAAGAGAAATGGGAGGCACCTGAGCTAAATTTCAAGTGTCATAGCAAAGGGTCTGAATACTTATGTCAATGTGATATTTCAGTTTTAAATTTTTAATAAATTTGCAAAACTTTCTAAAATCCTGTTTTCTCTTTATCATTATGGGGTATTGAGTGTAGATTGATGAGGGAAAAAATGAATTTAAACGATTTCAGCATAAGGCTGCAACATGACAAAATGTGAAAAAAGTGAAGGGGTCTGAATACTTTCTGAATGCACTGTATTATGCGACAATAGTCTATTTAAGTCCGATACAACGTCGATCAAAATTTCTAAGTGCATTGTACTTATGTTTGTCCATTACCGGGGGTGGGGTGGGGTTGGGGATAAACTGCATAAATAAATGCTTTTGTATCCTTTGTCCTCTCTCCCCGTTTACTTATTAAATAAGCACATTAAGTCACTTGGTGTCCAAGTGATTCCACCTACTTGCATGAAGGTTAAATTTAATTGTTTTCCCTGGCAATGCAACCCACCATTATAAAACTATGTATATGGCAAAATCACATCCGAATAACGTCGTTTCATATATTGTCGCAGTTTTTAGGAACTCATCCACAATGCTAGTCAGTGACTTGCTTTATACACAGTTAAAAGTAAATAATGACAAATGTATTCTACAGGGTCCGTCAGGGAGGTGTGATGATTTTCAGAAAACTCGTACACAGTTATTTTTAGTCGAATTTCAATTTTTTTTTTTTTTAAAGACCATATTGTTACGGAACCCAACGTCAGCCTATGGTTCCCCTTTGAGGGGGGATTAGACCCATTGTTTATTGCTGACCGACGTGGTCCCTGGCGCCGTACCGCGACCTCCGGAAAGGCCGGTGCACAGCCCCGTTCGTGCCGCGGACAGATGTTAATTGATTGCCGAGCGGTGTTTAGCAACCGCAGCACGAACCGTTAACAAAGACTAACCCGATTCTCAAACGTTGGCCAAATCGTGCCACAGGTTTTCAATGAGGGAAAAGACAACAACGACGGATGTAGAGGAAAGAAAGGCAAAGGGTAAGAAATACAAATATGATTTATTTACTATTTACACAATTGAAAGCAACCAAGGAGAAGGAAGGATAATAAAGTAAAATACAGAAGAAGAAGAAGAAGCGGACACAGTGCACCTTAGCTTACCTATTCAGTCTTAATTAATACCCCAGGACAAGACACACAAAACAGACTACGAGCAAACTCACACGAATGGGGAAATTGCAGGCAGGAATGGAAGGACTGGAAGGAGAGGAACGCTCCGCTCGAACCGGAGCACGGTCGGCCCGGGAGTCAGCAGCCGCCGCCCTTCCTCGATCGGCACGTCCAGCAGCCGCCGTCAACGCCTTAGCTGCGGTCGTGCGGGCTGCCGCGATACGAGCACCCTGGCGGAGTCAAAGCTGCGTGGCTCCAAGCTGGTGGTGGTGGATTTCAAAGCTGCGGTGGTTCAAAGCTGCTTCTCTGGCTCACCTCAGGACGCGTCTCCCGTCTCTCTCTGAAGCTCGTCTCTCATGGGGGCCTCGTGGTGCGAGTTATATAGGCCCCGCCCTTCAACCTTGTTGAACCTCCCCGATCGTTCTTTCTCCACCCACTCAAGCCAAACCCCTTTGGCTGGGTTGGTTGAGCGGGGCCGACTCACTCCTCCTTTCCATGACGAGGTGGAGACACGCCTTTCTTCTCCGAGCCGGAGCACATGGCAATGGCGGCGAATGCAGTTGGCAATCGAGGCTTTGGGAATGGGGCTTTGGGAATAAAAGGGGATCTATCTATTTGAATTCCGTGCAATGGAGTATTATTTAATGGAAGACAAAGCCTTAACCTAATACACAGAATAAGGAAATAACTACCAACAAAGGAGGAAATCTATGATTGGCTAACGTGATTGTATATGACCTAACTACGGGACGCCCTTTGACCTTTATACACAACAACTGGAGGAAGGAGGGTGATATTTTTACAACAATAAAAAAAACACAATTCTCATATCCACAACAATATATAATGCCATGTAATACACTGTAACAAAGACATTTTTAAAATGTAATTCATGTTTGAAAAATGACATCATCTAAATAGCGGCCGTTCTTGTCCAAGCATTCTTGCAGACACGTGGAAAAGTTCCAGCATTTCTCAGCACAGCAGCATCCCTCAGCAGTTCCAGCATTCTTTCTGCGAACGTAAACCGCCGTACGAAATCATTCTGCTGCAGTTCTTGAACCACTATGATTTTGTACGCGTGATAATGAAGGTCCAAGTGCAAAATTCGACAAACTGATCTGTCTGACATCCGTAGAGCGCGAGCGTGCCGTACCGCTGACCGACGAGGGCTGGCCTCCACAGCTTGTCGAACCCTTTCGATGTTTTCCGGGGTCCTAACGGTTCGATCACCTCCCCGAGCTGCTCCCGGCCTCACAGATCCAGTTGTCCTGAAGTTTTTTACCCACTTCAATATTGTGTTTCGAGACGGAACGGCGCCACGTCGACCAACATTGAAGTGAGTACAAAATCTGCGCTGTGTAAGCACCACCGAACTACCCGTTTGAATAAACGTCTCAACAACAAAGACGCGATGTTCAATCGTCCACAGCTCCATGGCTACTGAAATGGTGCCTAACAACGAGTAACCAACAGCCATCACGCATGCGCTAGACTCCCCACTTGCATTGTTATACCTAATTCAAACATGAATTACATTTTTAAAATGTCTTTGTTACAGTGTATTAAATGGCATTATATATGTAGTCTTTAAAAAAAATAAAAATTGAAATTCGACTAAAAATAACTGTGTACGAGTTTTCTGAAAATCGTCACACCTCCCAGCCGGACCCTACCACAATCTTGTGAGATTCCCGGAACTCCTCGGACAAAGACCTTTAGAATGACATGGGTTTTATGGTCCCTGGTGGAGTCATTTAGGAGAAAATAGTTGGAAATAGACCGCTGCGTTGATCACTCCCGACAATAAAAATAAAAACAAGAAGACGTCATGCAGATCACGATACTTGCAAAATCCGCCCCCCACCCCCAAGAAAAAAAATTCCATTGATACAGCAAATTGTCCATTTCATCAAGATTAAAATTGACAATCTTGATCAAAACTCGGGTCAACAGGAAGAAAAGTGACGATTTGTCAGATGAAAAATGATTTTGTAAGGTTGACCTTCAGTTGACCTTTGACCTTTTGACCTAAAAAATAGTTAGTTTCCCTATTTAGTGACTCAATGTGCAAATGCTGTTCAATTTTCATGTCAATCGGATGAAAATTGGTGATTTTAAAAACTTGGCCTATGTTGACCTTTTGGCCTATGTTGACCTTTTGGCCTATGTTCACCAAAAATATAATTTGTGCTTGAATTCAGTGACCAGATATGCAAGTCCTCTTCAAATTTCAAGTCAATCGGATGAAAATTGAGGATTTTAGAAATTTGGCAAAGTTGGTGACCTTTGGCCTATGTTGACCTTTTGGCCCCAAAAACAATAGGCTTCACATTTGGGACGACCTATACAGCTTGGTAAAGTTTCGTGACGATCAGTTTAGAATTGTGACCTGTAGGCGAGTGACAGACAAAGACAGAATAACAAACGCAACCGACCAATATACTTTAAAAATCTTCGACTTTGCAAGTAATAACCCGGTTTGTAGCAAATACATGCCCATTGCCTATGAGCTTATATAATACATTGTAGGTTATACAAGTCGGATAGATTCCAATTGCACAGACTCATAGGCTGACAGCAGAGGCCTGAAACCCAAGTAAGGACTGAAGCACGAGGCCTATACTTACTGTGGCCTTCACAATGCCCGTGACGTCTATTGACCTCAACCTTTCGATGTCTGCTGATCCTTTTAACAGTCGGAAAGTCGCTTTGGTCGTTTTACACTTAAGGGAAAACTTAGAGGGAGGGCATGGCGATTGTGAATATGACAGCTCTGAAGATGTCTTTGCATTTAAAACGCACCAACACAGCAGCCATATGATTTTTCAGGGGACAATTGTGGGTGGGGTCAGGCTAGCTGTCCAACCAACTGGTGGAAAGGAGCATTACACACAGTTGGACAAACAGATGGACGAACAAGTGTATTATTATATAGATATATAAAGTTGATGCGGTATGGATATGCCACTAGCAATGACAGCCATTTGGCCTGTGTATATGGTTATTTGAATATCCTGGTAAATGCTGTTTGAAACTATGCATCGTTACAGATTGAAACAAGTATTAAAAGATACCTGTTTAATACATCTATTTCAAAGTAACACATTTTAATTCATATCATAACAAGAACAGTGCAATTTTAATGGTGTATTATAAAAATTCAATCAGACACCAGAATTTCACCCCCATCACTTTTAACTCTCCATCCCTGCAAAACTTTTTTTTCTTCCAGAAATTGAAGATGAACTGTTGGTGGGTGGCTCCCATGACATGAGGGATAAGCATTCAACAAGGTATCATAAAGAAGCAGCTTACAGACTTACATTTGCGATGGACTTGCAGACAGACGTATGTGTACCCAGTTTGTTTTGCAGTAGACCCTCAAATATCACGGGGGTTACGTTCCTGAAAAATGCCGCGATATTCAAAACCGCTATAGTTAAAACCAATTTCCTATGGGAATCAGGGGGTGAGGTTCCTGGGTTTCGAGAAAATATAGAGGAAGGAGGACGGCAGCCAAAATTAAACACAAAATAAATTGAAATAAACTTGTAAAATAAACACAAATCAGCTTTATGATGTTGTCTCCTGCTGGTTGAAGCAGATTAAACATTCAGAAGTGATTAAATCTGCCCCCACCATTCCTTCAGTTCTGTTGAAAGAATCACTTTTGTCTATCGTTTTTCCACTTTGGTTCAATTCCATTATTAACAGTGCGAAAGCTTCATGGTTATGCATGGTGTGAGATAACCATAACAGCTCAAAAACCGTGATTGGTCGAAATTAAGCCCGTGATAACTAAATCGGTACATAGAGGTTGCCTGCAAAAACACACAATACTTAAGGGTTCACTGTATTCTGATGTACCATACTCTGTTGCAGAGCACCGGTACTGTCAAAGCAGTTTCTTGGCAAGAGTTATGATATCCTGGGTGGTTTGCAAGTGCCTTCCCAGCAGTAGCTTGGGCAGGAATTTGGAATTTGGTTCGGGTGAAGATGATAACTTGCCTACTCTTCATGAAAGACACCCTGGGATATTTAACATCTACCAACTAATGCCAGCAGATGGGACACTAGTTTAACATCCACCAGAAAACGGCACACACATTGATGAATCGCCCTGCATATAAAACACCAGGATGATTTTACTATTTGTGTTGAGATTCAAAACTAAGCAAGACATCTCAGAGGCAAGTGGGCATACAGTGCCTTCAGAAAGTATTCACACCGCTCGACTTTGTTCACATTTTATGTTACAGCCTGAATTTAAAATGGCTTAAATTGAAATTTTTGGCAATGATCTACACATAATACACCATAATGTCAAAATGGAATTTATTTTTCGAATTTTTTTTCAAAATAATAAAAAATGAAATATAGAAATATCTAATTTACATAAGTATTCAACCCCCTGAGCCAATACTTCATAGAAGCACCTTTGGCAGCAATTACAGCTTTGAGTCTTCTTAGGTTTGTCTGTATCAGCTTTCTACATCTGAATTTGGGGAATTTCTCCCATTCTTCCTTGCAGATTTGCTCAAGTTTTGTTAAGTTGGATGGGAATCGTCGGTGCACAGCAATCTTCAAGTCTTTCCACAGATTCTCAATGTGATTCAAGTCTAGGCTTTGGCTGCGCCCCTCAAGGACTTTCACGTTCTTGTTCTGAAGCCATTCCATTGTTGCTTTGGCTGTATGCTTGTCGTCATTGTCCTGTTGAACATAAATCTTCGCCAGTCTAAGGTCTTTTGCATTCTGAAGCAGGTTCTCCTCAAGGATTTGCCACAGAATCTTTTGTCTCATGCTGTCTTTCAAGTGACATTTTGCAAACTCTAGGCATGCTGTCATGTGCCTTTTTTTTTTCTTTTTTTTCTCTCAGGAGTGGTTTCCATCTGGCCACTCTCCCATAAAGCCGAGATTTGTTAAGTGCTGCAGAGACTATTATCCTTCCGGCAGGTTCTTCCATCTCAACCAAGAAACTCTAGTTCTGTCAAGTGGTCATTGGGTTCAAGGTCACCTCACTGACCATAGTGACCAAGGTCCTTCATGCCCGGTTACTCAGTTTTGTCAGACAGCCAGCTCTAGGAAAAGCCTGGGTTGTTCTATGTTCTTTCCATTCACCAGCCTCGTCTTTGTCTTCCCAGATCTTTGTCAATCCTGACATTGCATTTCATGGCTTAATGTCCTCTATTGATGTGCCTTTGGTTTTCACCTCTCTTCTTCAGTTTGCAATATTTATTGCCTTTTTTGATGGTCATTTAGCTTTTTGCTTGCTTTTGATATGTCGTTTTTGGCCTCTTCATTTACAAGGTCTTCAACCTCTTATCATAGTCCATCTGGCATGCTGTCAACCAAGTCCAGCTCTGCAAAACGTTTTTTTTTACCCCCGCCACCGAAGGACGGAGGTTGTTGTCCCCCGCCGCACCGCAGAGCGAAAGGGGGACTATGGTTTTCCCCTCCGTCCGTGTGTCCGTCCGTCCGTCCGTGCGTGCGTGCGTAAGCGAAGGACGGCATTCGAATTTGGTGTGCAACCCACGTCAAAATCCAAGATGGCCGCCACCATGTATGTCTGACGCCATGTATGTCTGAACCTTGTGAGAGGAATATCTTGAAAAATAAGCGAAGTACCAACTGCTAATCTGGTGTGTGGGTGTATCTATGCATAAGGAAGAACGCTATTGAAAATTGGGTCGTCACGTCAAAATCCAAGATGGCCGCCACCATATATATGTCTGAACCTTGAGCAAAATATCTTGAAAAATAAACGAACTAATAACTTCTAATTTGGTGTGTGGGTGTATCTACGCATAAGGGAGAACGCTGTTTAAAATTGGGTCGCCACGTCAAAATCCAAGATGGCCGCCTTGCGTCTTCCACTTTGTCAACTCGCATCATTTCACCGACGGGGGACCTAGGCGTAACGCTTGTTTTCTTTAGTCTGTCGGTGAACAGGATATCTCAAAGTTGATGGGTTTAGACGAACCTTTGTGGACAGGCTGGGTATGTGACAAGGAAGAATTGATTCGTTTTGGTGAAGATCCGGATCTGAGAATTTGTTTAAGTGATTCTTTACCATTGAGAGATGGGACCAATAAATGCTATATAGCATACTAGCAGAAGTACCCGGCATTGCCGGGTGGGGGAGGGGAGGGGGAGGGGGAGGGGAACGGGGGGGGAGGGGAGAAGAGGGGGGGGGGAGGGGAGAAGAGGGGGGGGGGGGGAGAAGAGGGGGGGGGGAGGGGAGAAGAGGGGGGGGAGGGGAGAAGTTGAAGGGAGGGGGAGGGGAGAAGTTGAAGGGAGGGGGGGGGAGGGGGAGGGGGGGGAGGGGGTTGGGGGAGAGGGGGGAGGGGGGGAGGGGGGAGGTTACATTACACCGATTTACATTGAAAACTGCTGAAATATGTACGCAACTTCAACTTAGCACAGTTTAGTAAATACTCGAGATAAATCCATGCGGTAAAAGATTGCTGAGAGTTGCTAAGACCTACGACTTAGAAATTCCATCTGGACACACTTCAGGGGGCACTTTCAAAGGGGAGATGTGCTTATTCTTTCTAAAAAATATTTTAGGTGTGGTATAGACACGATATTTGCATGCATCGGTTTCAAAAATCGAGCAAATATGGAAAAATTACTCACGTGAAACCAGGATCCGTCTCGGTGGTAGCCATGAGTGTGTAGATGTCACATGATCAGCCATGAAGAGTGGTTAAGTCCAAAATATGACATACCATGGCATAAAAACGATTTGTCCGCAAAGCATTGCACT